>NW_010243029.1:0-15375 GCF_000690775.1 Eurypyga helias | reverse complement strand
TCTGCCCCGCGGGGCCGGCAGCGGCTGACATGGACGATGACAGCTGACATACATTAACCCAGCCACACAACACAAGCGATCGCTGCACAGCAGAAATCCATCATTATTATTTAAGCACCAAGGAGGTGTCTGGGTTGGTGCCAGACGCCAGATGCAGGCAGCAACTGCACTGAAAAGTCAACGCTGTTGGGGTCTGTTGGAGGCGAGGGGCTCTTGGCACAAGCCTGGGCCCCAGTAGCCCCAGCACGGCCAGCAGCAGTGGCACCAGTCCCAAGGGCACACGCAGGGTCCCCTCTGCTCCCACCGCTGACCCGACCCATGGTGCTCACTGCGAGGCCGTACCCTGAGGGAGGAAAATGAGAGGGAAGGATGGACAAAAGTCACTTGTGTAGAGGGTGGGAGGGTGAAAGCCTTTGTTAGAGCTTTGCTAGAGCTGCGCAGGAGGATAGTGCGTTAACCCCCGTACTGAAAGTGGACCGAAAGGCGTTATTGCACAGCTCCTCAGGGAATGCTGCCGCAGCGTAGCTGTGAGGACCAGACTCATTCTTTGTGTAAGCTCCTGCCTTTTTTTATTGATGAGCTTCATTTCTGAGCAAATCTGTATCCGTGTCTTCTTTATCTAGTGAGTTTTTCTGAACTATTACTGTCTTTGAGGAAGGGGTGACTGAGTTTTGAGGAATCCTGGTGAAACTGGGGTTTCATTTGAAATGGGTGGGGTAGGGGGGGAAATGTCTGCTCCCTGCTAGTGTTTTCCACCAGGCTGGTTGCTTCTTGAGACCACCCTGCTGTCTCTTGATGTTAAATGGCATCCTTATGTGGAAAGGTGTCATTCAAACAAGAACTGCCTTACAGTCATTGGTGGGAATAGCCAAACTAATGGAAAATTGTCCATGTGTGTGTGAAGCACATGTAGGGAGGAAAGGGGAAAGAAGCCACCAAGAGTCCTAAGGCAAATCTTACACTGTATGATGCACGATCCTTCCAGAGGAGGCAATAAGGTGGGCTATTTACAGCACCACAGGGATGCTACATCCGAGTGTTAGAGAAGGCTCTGCTAGAGAGCACGAGCTTGTAGAAAGAGCTGCCCTTGAGACCGCTGATGGTCTTCTCACTTCTGCAACAGACACCACAGGTTACACATGAAGCTGATACTGTTGAGTCTTCTGTATTCATGCCTCCATATAGACAGGCCTCAAGGATAGGGCGAGAAAACACTGGGCGTGTTGAGATGCTTACGGACTGCTCACCTGAAAAGTTATTTATTTGGTCCCCATCATGAGGGCATGGAATACATGGGACAGTGGGAAGCGCAGAAAGCCGCTGCGAGGCGGCACCAGAGAGATGAAGTGATGCTGGGCACAGAGGATGGTGTAAGGGGAACACCTGTGTCTGCAAGGCCCTCACAGGAAGTGGGAAGAGGTGGGAGCCAACAGCTTCCCTCCAATGATCAGCTCCCACAGACGGGAGGAAGGCAGCAGTAAGAGTGACGCTCTTTTCATTGCCCCCGCCATTTGGCATGCACAGCAGTTGCTAAGCCTCATATGCCTAAAACTGCAGGGCTTGCTGGGTTCGCCGACTGTCACCTTCCTGCTCTGACCCAAAGTACAAGGAGCATGAGCAGGACACTATATCACGCCCATATTTCAGGGCTATTGCAAACCAGCCTGCTTTCCTGCACACTTTTCAGCTGGCACTTTCCTAACACAGCCTGCCCCTTCCTTCTCTATGAAGGGTTTTTTTCTCTGCACTGCTAATCATTGTCTGCCTTCTGTGCTGACAGCTCTTCAGGGAAGGAATCTCCCCTTCTTCTTTTGCAAGAGTGCACTTCACACTCCTACAGCAGCTCAGAAAAATGTTTAAGGGAGTAATATAAATTAATAGCAATAATAAATCCTCATATATTATCCAAATCCTGCATAAATCGGTTTGGCAGCAATCCTACAAGACAGCTGGAAAGAGAAGATGACTGAACCGATGCCTTCAGGACCATGAGCATCCAACACGCTCCTTGCTGCACATCAGACAGGTTTTCATGGCAGATGGCGGTCACCAAAAACCTTGCCTTCTCCCAGGACCCTGGTCCAGCCTCTGTTCTAGCTGAATGCCACCTAACCCCATAGGGATTTTTCTCTTCCCAGCAGCACAAGTCCCTACAAAGAGAAAGTTTGGAAAATTTCTGGAAACCCTGGATGTGCCTTTGCACAGCAGGGAAGCAGGCAGGATTTGTGGCATGCTTCCAGGTCACACAGCTTTGGCACTGGCCAGAGAGCAGGGAAATTAATTTCACACAAAGAAAAGAAAGTTTAAAAGTTTTTATTATTCTTTAGCATTTAAGATTCACCAGCACTGATATTTTTACTACATTTTCTGAGATGCTTAAACTGAACTTCTTGGATAATTTTAATTATTATGTTATGATTAAAAATCAGCAAATTCTTTCAGGAAATTTCATTCACAGAAATGTCATTTTAACGTAGCAGAATGGCCAGAGAACTGTTATGGCCCTGCTCCTTTCTGTTAGGAGGAAAAGTTCATTATATGAATTGGGAAATCATTTGGAGAAATCCAGTCTGTTGGAAAAAGAGCAGAGCTCCGCTTCTTTCACACCACTGAAATAAGCCCCATCGTAGCGGTTTCCTTTTGCAGAGATCCTGGCTGGCACCTTAAAGAATCTGCTTCAATATCTTGGCTTTCTCCCAGGGCCAAACTCCTACTCTCTCTGCTGCACAGAAATGCAGACTCAAACCAACGTGAAGCCTGAGCTCCACACTTAGATCGGTGACTGGCTCTTCCCAAGCTTGGGCTTGCTGGCATTCCCCGTCCTGTGCTGGCCCTGGGCACTGCCTTCTGCCACCTCAGACAGCCGAGCCTGCACAAGTTTTGTATCAATGTCAATAAGATTTGTTTTCTGAGACCAAAGATGGGCCAACGTCCACTTCTAACATTACCCAGCACAGCACAAGAAAAGACACAAAGCTGGTAAAGCTGGGTATAAACTGTTATTAACAAAATGAAAAAAATGTAAGAGTATACAATGGCAATCCAAACATTTTCTGGCTGATCTGCCCAGGACGTTATGGAGGTACCTCCACTGACATGGCTCGAGCCTCAGAGGGGCTCCCAGGAAACAAGTACAGATCAAAGTTCATAACAGTTTGATGCAGAGCTTTCCAAGCCATCTGATCACACAGGTTGAAGGCTGGTGAAACAAACACTAATACCTACAGATCCTCTGGGTTCCAGGGGAGAAACTGAAAAACAACTCCAGCAAATGTGCAGGATATAAAGAAAGTAAAATATTTTCTCTTTAAACAGTTAAAGAACAGGAAGAGTTCAGGAATCACTGTTCAGGGACTCCTGTTCAGTGACAGCAATTTATTTGACCATCTGGGTAAAGAAAGACTGCAGCAAACCACACAGAGGAAATAAAAATACATGAACAACAAGTAACTGATTTTGCTTGACTTGAGCCTGCAACTCTGCAGAGCAGGAAGCTACTTCACGTGAAAGACATAATTGATGAAGGCATTTCAGGCTCTCTCCAGTCCTTCCAACAACATACTAGATCTCCCATGCCAGCAAACCTGTCTTGAGACGTGACTCTCATCCCAAACTCACCAGAAACATCACCAAGTACAAAAGACAAATTGATGAGCCTTCTGGAAAGGGACTATCGGAGGAAGGAACATCTCTGTGATGCTCCACAGTAAAAGAAAACTCTTTAGGAGAAAGAATAGGAGGCTTTTTGCTGTGTTTGTTCATTATGATAAAAATCTTCCTTTTCTTGACAGGCACAGAGCAAATATTGAAGCAGAGGAAAACACTGTCCACTGTTCGGCAGCATCTCAGTGTTTTGGTACCCACCCCGAGCGGACACACAACCACCTCCCTTGTTCAGGGCACGCTGTGCTGTGTGTGATGGTTGGAGAGGGGCAGTCATGCCTGCTCAGGAGGTACCGGGGTGCCAGCACCAAGCTGTCCAGCTGAGGGACCTGAAAGCTGTTGGTAGTGAGCCATGGGTAGCAAAGCCACCACCCGAGGCAGCCCTGTTCCCATCAGCCCAGACTGGAGTGGCAGATGACAGGGATGACAGCTATGACTTGCTCCATCCTTTGATAGGTCTCTCTTCCCTCTGCCTGTCGCTCTCCTGTCTTTCTCACTGACACATACACATATGTTGCATTCTCGGAGCTGCATTTGAACCAGAGGAAAGCCACCCGAGCCAGGGATTAGGCAGGGTGTCAGGGAAGCTTGAAGCCTGCCCATATTCGCCGTTTGGGAGCCTGTCACTGCCACTGGGTTATATTTAGGTGTAGTTGAAAGAGCATCCTTTGGAAGTAAGAAAATTGTCAGGCTATGATGAGGTGCCTTCTTTAAGCTGCTCTAACCCTGTTTCTCAGGATTTGCAGTCAAAATTCACCTGCTCTCACAGGCACAGTCTCACTGACAAGAGCAGCTAAGCTGACTGCTATATATGTAGTTTGCTCATGCCTTCCCACGGGTCTGGCCTGTTCCTTGGATCCCTACACCCAGCCTGTTCAGCCCTGAAGCTGTTGAGCTTATCTTATGAGCCCTACTGGGCTGGGGTGAAAGCTTAGACTCACCTTCTGCAAAGCCATTTGTTCCCCCATGAAGGCAGCCCTGGGACACAACTGCACGCCCCAACGTGACTAAAAATACCCATCCTCAAGCTGTGCTCAGGCGAGATCTTTGACAGCCTGTTGCAAACAACTAATCCACAACTGCCTAATAATTTGATATTTCAGGCTGAAGATTATCTTCTATGTGTGGGCAGTAGCTTCCCTCTTCGTGTCTCCATGCATGCTGTTAATCCCTCCCTGCAGAATAATTATCCAAGTCCAGGATTCACACACGTCACTATCTCAGGCCTCCAGTCTCATCCAGGTGTACAATCCCACAGGAGCCAACAGCACTCACCCACCCTGAGAACCATCCCGAGAAGAAATGAGTCACCCCAGGAGGGCCCTGTCCCTCTCCACAGACTGCCTCGTGCTGCACACCCAGTGCCTGGCTCTGAGAGAGTTGATATCATGTGAGATGTGTCTCAAAGCCCACCCTCCATTTTCTGTCTCCTCACAAAAAATCTCCTCACCCGTTTCAAAATGTCCATCTGGAAGAGAATAGGAACTTGAGGACACCAAGGCTACCAAAGGGTAGACTGTCCTGACACACCCTGGGCTGCAGACTTCAATTCCCAGTATATCTCTCCTTTCATACTTTGGCACGAAGTGTTCAGACTTAATTACTTGATGATCCTTTCTTTTTTTTTTAATGAATTTGTCTTGACAAACACAATTTTCTCTGAAGACCTTTGTTTACTGTCATAACAGCTTCAAAAAAAATTCTGTTTGGAGAAACAAAAGAAAACAACACAGATAATAATGTTTCCCTGCCATGTCACTCTCTTCTTTCCTAACACACTGCTTACAACCAACCAGCCTCTGAACTGACAGCCATTTCCTCCTGCCATGTGTCAGTCTCCACATATAGCAACAAAAAAAAAGGGGAAAAAAGGCAATGTAAAATAAATTGGATTTTAAAACTACAAGAAGTGGCCAGAGTCTGGCAGGAAAGGGCAAGACCTGGCCAGCATTAAGTGTGCAAGGAGTGTAGCTTTAGGTCTGCCAACGCGCTGTGTTTTTTCTTGCGAATGACAGTATTTGAGATGTTGATGGCAAAGGTCTGTCCACCTCTATGTTGTACACAGATACTCCGCACTCAACAACCTGACAAAATTGATCTGACTGGATCCTTCAGCCATTTTCCTGTTTATTCTTGAGAAAGGAGGTCTAATAAACAGAATTCAGTGGTTAACTCCACCAATGCCCCTGTGGCCCTGAAACCATGCTCTCAGATGCTAGAAATGCCCTTGTGCAGCCACGAACTGAGCCTTCTGCCAGCAAAACAGCCCGGGCCTCCTTCCAACAGACATTTTAAAAATTCTTGAATGGTCCTGAAACCATTTCCTAAAGCCCTGGGAACATTTCCTGCAGGAGTTCAGCTGCTGCCACTAACAGGGTGCACAAAATGCTGCCCAGCAGGTCAAATCAAGTCCTACCTGTCCACTCAGCTCTGGTTTCACAGGGCTTTTGCAACCTGAGGCGGTGAAAACCCTGTCATTTTTTATGCGATTCGCTTCTATTTTTTTGCAAGGAGATGCTGCAGCAAAAGATGAGCTTCTCTAATCCGTACGGACAAAAGCACCACACCATTTCAATCCCCAAGTTTTGTAAAAGTTTTAGTGACCCCTCAGGGTTTGACTGTCTGTCAGCCCTGCCCTCTCAGGTAGGCTTCAGTAGCTGTGAGTGGCGGCAGAGCAGGCAGTTGCCGGATCCTGCCCGCTGGTTTGCCAGGAGGAGGAGGAAACATGCTTAGGCAGCTCTGCTGTGGACAGGTCATTTGTCATGTTTTGTTGAAAAGATGAACAGTCTTAACACCGGAAGAGAGCTGCTAGCAAAATAACTGCAGAATTTCTGTTCATTCTTCCTTCCATCACCACAGGGGCAGCCTTGTTCCCTCCCTGCTGTGTGTAAACTGCCAGGCTGGGGTAGGCACCAGGGAGCACAACTCATTCACCTCCCGGCCACACAGCTATTCCCAGGACGATCTGTGGGCAGCATCTCCAAAACACATGCTAGGCTTTCAGCCTGGATCACCAGGACTCTAACGAGTTTGGAGAGAAACTGAGTTGGTGCCTGGCTGTTTATTGAGGAGAGCCCAGTATTTACCTGGGGGTACTTCTCCGGGCAGTGCATAAGCACCCACGGCAATGGGGCCAGGGCAAAGGATGCTCAGTGCATCAGAGGAAAAAAGGCACCCACAGCAGGTAGGCAAATGGGAACACACATCTAAAAACACCCCTTTTCCTCCCTCATCACATGAAAACTAAAATCTTTCTCTCAGGCCACCCAAACAGTCTTTGTGATGTGCTTTAAAGGACGTATCTTCAAAGGAAGAGAATGTGGGACACCAGATGCCCCCTGCAGCTGGACATCTATCTGCCTTTCACGCCTTTCAGTTACACACATCTGGATGTTTCCCAGGCCCTGAATGCATGTCACTATTTGAATTTTGGGGTGCCGTAACTACAAGTGGAGTTTTAATATGTTTAGCATTGCACCAACCCAGATGTGAACAACAAAACCTGTGGTTATGAGGAGCCGACCCGGATCATGAGCAGAAAGACGAGAGCTCCAAGCATTCCATTAAAACTGAACTTCTCCAAATATTTTTGGCCTACTGCCCAGGCAGCAGTGTTATCCATGGTACCTCAGCATGTCCATTTTCAATTGTAGACCTTCAGCAGCAATTTTTCTTTCCTCCTTCATTTCCTCCCATACACCAAAAACAGTGCCAGCATTCAGGAGAGATAATGTTGCTCCCAAGGCTAGAGGAATACTAAGGAGGCACTGGGAAGAAATCTGTAGTCCTTCATTAACCCATGGGCTTCTGCCAGCTGATGTGGTTTTGGTGTGACCATGAATGCCAGCTGCTCTTTAGCTCAGTAATTGAGTGTGTTTGGAGACAGCAATAAAAGATTAACGCTTGGAAAGGTCTTATTTTCTAGACACCAGTCAAATAAATGGCAAAGAAAATCGTATCAATATGGCTGGTGACACTTAATGGTGTAAAGTGTTCAGCTTTTGGGAGAAAATATATATTCCGACCTAGAAGGTCTGCCTTTCTCTGTGTGTTTACTATCCATCTTACCGCCTTTACAGTAACGGCGTGTAAGGGACTATCTGAAATTCCGTACGTGCTTTATACCTTGGCAGGGAGCAACCTGGAAATCTCTCCATGATTCATCTTTAAAACAAAGAATTATTGGTGGCCTTCCCCTGAAAATGTACATGAACACTGAAGTACTGTAAATCCCTCCCATGGTGACTGTAGCCCAGCTCTGCAGCCAACAAAAGTGGCTGCCCTAATTGGACGGGTCAAATATGAATAACAACCGTGTTGTCAGGATGTCAGCCTAACAGGCAGCCTTTCAAGACTTTAAATAGAGAAGTTAACAGCAGAGCACCTAGGTGGTTTGGGTATTGCAGCTTTCACAAAGACTGCTTTCATTAACTGATTTCTAGGCAACAGCACTAGAAAAGGGTTGTAAGTAGCTGTATGAAAAGAAACTTCAAGGAGTCAAAAGCCTATGATGCGATACAAAGCGGACTGAGGGATGTTGGATGGGACTGACTTATTTCTGCCTTATCAACTAGGCACCTTCGGCATTTATTAAATTTCATTTCCATGTGCATAACACCTGTGTGCAAAATTTGTCAAAAGAACTAATAAAGGTTTTCGTCTGTTGCAACTGAAACACAGTACTGCTGGAAATCGAATAAGCACTGTTCATGACTTGAATAACACAGGTACATGAAATTATGATTAGAAATAACAGAAAGAAATGGCTCATTCAGTTCTATTAAGCTTAGATTGTTCCCAGGACTATCAGGGCACGTGCTCCTCACCACGCAACTCTGGCTTTCCCTGGATCTCAGTTTCACCAACTATGGATTGCTGGAGAGGCTCGCAAAACCCGTGTCTCACTTAGCAAATAAACAGATTGGAGGATCAAGCACTTTTTTCTTTTATTTAGGAGTGCTACTTACCTACATTAATAATTATGATATTTATTACATTATTAACCATATTAATAAAAGACACCAGAGTTCCCAACTCAGACAATTTTTAATAGATTTTATTTGCCACAAATTTGTGCATTTCTCATCCATTCTTTATCTTTCATTTTTGCTACATGTTATAAAGGGAGAAAAGAAGCTCATGGAGCTGTAAATGGAGACTTTTCTTTTACAGCTGGAAACTACCATCCCTGCTACATACTTGCAAAATGGTTTTACCAGTGAACACTGTATTTTGTATTAATTTTCTGACAAAAGTAAATCTGATCCGTTTGTCTTCTGCAGGGCCCTCCTTATCTCACCTTATGCTTCTTGTATAGCTTATTTGCTACTTTCTAGTCTCAGTAACATCAATTAAAAGTGTCTTCCTTGTAAAATATGTCTTGAATATAGACACATGCTGAATACATGGGCTATAACAAGTCAGAAATTTTCCTCCAAACCAAACTTTGCTTGACAAATATCAAGTTGTCAATGGAAATTGATAGGGGAAGCAGGTACCCAGGGTCCGTGGCAGAAGGTTTAGCTGCCACGGGGTTCCCTGGTTCGTGGTACCACCATCCCAAACTCTCAGATCTGGGCAACCTGCTCCAGGCCATTACTCTCTCTGGCATCTGTGGGTGAATTAGCATCAGACCAACATGACCAAGAGAGTCAAGGCCTTTGAGGAGTTGGTGGGAATGGGAGAAGGTGGCTGCTCCATGTAATGTAGTGGGGGCAGGGGTAGAAAATGAAATATTTTAGTCTTTGTCACATTTTTAAGAGTTTCTAGTTCTCAAACTCTTAGTTCCCTGTCATTTCACAATGAAATTAATTCTTTTATTTTCACAAAAATTGCCATTTCTCCCCAAGTTCTGCTTTCCAGCAGTCTCCTGCAGAAGCCCCTGCATTGAGATGAAGGGGTGCAGAGGGGATGAAGGTGGGTGTCCTCTCCCACAGGCTGCAGGCTTGTAGGACCCCTGACCAGTGACCCTTTCCCAGGAGGCAGTGGGGAGCCTGCCTGCCAAAGGACTTCATGCTTTGGTCTGAGTGAGCCAGGAGAGTTTAGCGAATGTTGAATTTGCAGACCTCATTGGTGCAAAAATCCTCTGTTCCATGCCAAATACTGGAGCCATCATGTATTATATTTGTGTGAACATGGGTATTTGTAAATAGACTTTCTCTTTAAGCCCCTGTCCCCATGCTCCGACTTAGGGGCAGTCACCTCCAGCAAGGAGGGGGGAGTCTCCGTCACCATCCTTGTAGTGCCACTGCAGCCGGTGTCTACTGTCCCCCGTATGCAGCTCTGTTTACAGTGTATGGAAACCAGATGGGATTAGTTTTTAAGAGAGAATTTGGATTGAAACCTCCTCTGTCCTCACTAGGGTCTGCTCCTTCGAAATTTACAACTAGGTATTATTTTGTCTTGTTTATGCATATGGGTTGTCTGCTCAGGGGAGTAAAAGAAATTATTGATACGGAACAGAAATGCCATGATTTTAACTCAGTTCATGATATTCATCTAGAAAAATCTCATTCCTGCCCCATACACATTGTATCTTTATTTTCATATTGTTCAAACTTTAGATGAAACAATCTCATTATTTTGACTTCCTGTGTTGATTAGCTGATGAAAACTGATTTTTAAGAATTACAAATCCTTGTCATATCTGAAGATTAAACTTGTCATTTTTCATGATAAATGGAAATGAAAATAATGAAGTGTATTAGAATATTGATCAGAGGCTTGCTCTGCGCCAAGCACAGCGTGAGCATCTTTGTGTTTGCTGGCAGTAAATCATCTTCTCTCTTCTCTCTGTTTTGCACAGTCCTACTAAGCCAATCCTCACTAGAATGAGCACAAAACAAAACGAATAACAGCTTTTGTACATCAACATTAAAATGGGAAGAAGCTTGGGAAAGGACCTCCGACAGAGAAGAACGCTGACGAGTGCAAAAATGCCTGATGGGTAAGCACCACCTTCTAAACATAGATCAGCCAGACGTGGAAGTGATTTTCAGAAGAGAAATGCAATCATGGATTACACACCAGCTCATTAGAAACTGTTGCTGAATACAGCATCCAGAAGACATGCATGAAAAGTCACATTTGGGGAATAAATTAAAAGGGGTGTAGTTGTTGCTAGATAAACATATGTAATATATATGCATTGAAGAGGTTTGTAAATGTCATTTTTTTTATTCGGATGGAGAGCAAAAAGCTTTAAAACCTTTCACAGTAGAGAGGCAGTTAACTCCAGACTATTCCTGTCCCAGTAGCCAAGAAGCTGATAGGACATCTCTCTTAAATTAGCATTTATAAATAGACTCTGAATGTTTCCATCACCTAGTGGAAAAAGTATAACTTTTACTGCTACATTGCTGCACCTCATTTACTTCACTGTATAATAAGTTGACTAAAACTGTAAAGCTTCTCAATTTTTACTGCATATGTGTTCCAATTAATCTATGTCTGTAACAAACTTAAGACTGAAAAATTATTTCTGACCTATATTCTAGTTCTATGAAGCATATATACTATAAGGTATGTCTGACTGCATATCATACTATAATTTCCCAAGACACATAGAATTGTTTGTATTTGAAGTGACGAACTAAAAGCACTTGTTTTCTTTTTTAACTGGAGAAAAGTAATTTGCCCCTTAAAAGTAACATACAGCTGCTCCCTGCAAGGGCGTGTCTATTCTTTTCCTTGTTCTGCCATATAACTGCTGAGTGACACTCTGGCCTGTGCTAATGCCAATCAGGCAAGGTGATCTAACGATCCCTTCTGGCCTTACAATCCATAAATTAAGAGACTAGTAAGAAAATACACATTGCAAATAGCTATGTGAGGACTGGGGGTGCGGAGTCCCGGGGCACTGGTGGGGCTGGTCCTTCCCTCTGCAGGGGCTCCCCAAAGGTCACCCTCATTTCCAGAAGCCACTGAGCTCTGAAACAGGGGAGGCACAGGATACCCAAAAAGACCTCATAGCAAAAGGCCTGCATGCCAAGCACCAGGTATGGAGCAACGGGGGGAAGCAGGGACCCTCTCTCCTCTGCTCCTCTACGATACCTCCCAACACGGCACGCATCTCCTCCTGGCTCAGGACTGGGCAGAAGCACGCTGCTCCCTACATTTCATCCACTCTATCCTGCATATTGCACAAAATGAACACTGCAACACTAATTCCTTCAGGTTTTTTAGGCCTGCTGCTGCATTCTTTGACTTTTGGGGGAAATGGCTAAAACAATAATTCATTACTAATGTTGATCCCAAACAACACAATACACTGAAGACATAAGTAAAACATGAGTAAAAACAGTTTTATAACTATTGGCTGCACAACAGAAATTATTCCAGAATGCAGTGCATGAATCTCAGAAAATTTACTTTATTTTTGAACAAAAAGCTATCTTTAAGGAAACTGTCAATAAATAAATACAGGGAAATAGATAACTCTTCTATCTAACTACCAAGGTAACAGTGTGGTGCTGCTTGTCTCAGAGACTGAATGCTGATGTCTGCCAAGTAAATCTATGTGTGAATCTGGGCAGCATTTCTTTTAAAAAATGTGGGTTTAATCCAGATGTTCTAGTGTAGCTGCATGTAGGAGACTCCCCTGACTTCTACAGGACCGGCGTTAGAGCTGGTCAAAAACCCCACCCAAATCACCACCATAAACATATTCCCTGTACCTGCTACTGACCTGAAGGGGATGGAAGGTAAAAATCAAGCACTTCACCCGTGAGGCTGCAGAAACTCATTAAGGTCCCACTTCAGACAAGTTTACATCTGTGATTAGTCTAGCCAGTGTCAGCTGGAAAACACGCATCCCTGAGAGCCAGTGCGTTCAGGGGGTCCTGTCAGATGGTGTCTCGGCGAAGCCCATCCTCATTTCACTGCTCTTGCTGGCTCCTGGCCACACTCTCACCTCAGAAGCCTGTGAAAGGGTTTGCTATCTGGATGTGCTATCGTATCACCGTCTGCATTTGCTCCTTAGGTTCACCTCTGCCTCACACTATCACAGTCATGGCACTTTTGCTGCAACAAAAATCACAGAAACAGGGTTTCTCTGTGTTATATTGTTATGGACTTCTAACTTTTGCATCATGGTGACTGTGTAAAGTAAAAGCCCTTTCTGAGTACACACAAACGTTGCAAAGAAAGTGTCACACAAGACCTCGCAACCCTACCAGGGCAGCTCAGTGAATATGTCCCACCTGTACACACATACCAGGGTGTACATCACTAAATGTTGACTCAGTATGAATAGTATGTTTTATCTTTTTAAATGTTACCGCTTTCCCATCCCACTCCATTGTAACTTGTCAACTGTAATTTTTTTTTTAAGTCAACAAACTGTAAAGAAAACTGTTGAAATACCTGATTTTCTGTACAAAGTAATAACAACAATAATTTTTGTTACTTTAAAGTATGCTTCGTATTAAAGTACCTAATAAAGTTCAACAATGAATTTTGTAGCATACTAAAATAAAGTGTCATAGTGCTTTTCTCCAGCTCATCTGTGGAAACAGCTGCTGTTGTTGGGATTACTCTTCTCCTCCTAAACACAAGCCTGGCCACCTCCTACACACCTGTACCGACACAGATCCCTAAGGTATGTAAAGGCCAAGCAAAATCTAATCCCTTAACGAGCGCAGGGATTTGTATGCGTGGGCTGAATTCACAGTATAAGAACCTTGGTAAGTCATCTCCACCCTCTGATACCTGACTGTATGGGCAACGATATGAAGTTCCTGATTATTTTGTTTGGTACGAAACTTAGAGTAAGAGAAAGGAAGAGTGTAAATTATTTAGGACTTAAATAGAGAACTGTCAGGTTTGTAGGATGCTGAAGTTGTGTTCGTTTTTATAGCCAACACATGTCAGTTATTCCTAAATAGATTGGAGATCTCAAACAAGTGATTTGGAGGACACAGTAAAGTTCAGAAATTGATTCCCCCTAATTTCACTACATGAAGTTACATCGGAGCTGTCAGGGGCTGCCACAGATGGACAGCATCCCAGAGTTTGCACCAAGAGCTAAGTACATTCTTGTCAAATAAAGGATGGATTTGCCTCTGTGATGCTGATGCAGTGGTATCTGCATTTGGAGATGATCTAGAAATTATTGTGACTGGGGTCTAATTATTCCCAAACTCCCAAGCTTTGCTATATTTCAACTGGAGTAATGGATCAGCCTCCCTCACACCATCCAGCTTCCCCTGTTCTAGGCAGGAAAATGTAATGCTTGGCCCAGCAGCCTTCTGTCCATTTTCACTCTGCTAATCTGATGGCCCTCAAACATTCAAAAGTTTTAGTAGCTTCAACTGATTCTTTGAGGATCTGAAATGGAATAAGAACTATGCAATTTTAAATAAAAACTAAAAAAATTAAATAAACCACCCAGATTTGTCCCAACTAGTTTATACATTGAAAAGCCAGTCACAGGCTGAGTAGCTTCTGAGGTAGAAAGAAAACAGGGTTTTTTCTCATGTGCTGAAGTCTAGAGGTTTACACGTTTCTCCTTTCCAAGGAGCTCTGCACAGAAGGGAACATCTTTGCCTGCTGTCGGAGTAGCTGGCAGTACCTGCACGCATTAGCCGTACTTGCAGTCATTCCACCTTGATCTGTGATCCTCATTGGCTTACATTAATATTTTGAGAAGAGACTTTCACAGAAGACCCAAAGTTCTGCAGAAGGTAGAATAGGTAGTTTAAAAATTCATGCTCTTCCCTTTATATCAAACAACATCAGGCCCACGCTGCTGAATACACAAAGCCAAGGCTTGCAGCGATGAGATACTACCGTGATGCTTTCTATTCCCCACCTGTCTTTCAAATTTTTGCTTAGCGTTAGTCCCTACTGCCTTCTAAAATGCCTTTTGCATTTTAAAAATTCTCTCCCTCTGCTCTTGTGAGACCCCACCTGGAGTGCTGCATCCAGCTGTGGAGCCCTCAACATCAGAAGGATACAGACGGGTTGGAGCGAGTCCAGAGGAGGCCACCAAGATGCTCAGAGGGCTGGAGCACCTCTGCTATGGGGACAGGCTGAGAGAGTTGGGCTTGTTCAGCCTGGAGAAGAGAAGGCTCCGGGGAGCCCTTATTGCAGCCTTCCAGTACCTGAAGGGGCTACAAGGAAGCTGGGGGGGACTTTTTACTTTGTAGTGACAGGACAAGGGGTAACGGGTTTAAATGGAAAGTGGGGAGGGTTAGATTAGATATCAGGAAGAAGTAAACTGATACATCCTTCTCTTCTTCTAGCTAGTCTGGTAATACCACTGTGGGCAGTTACGTAGCTTTTCCACTTCGCAAGGTGACAAGGGAAGTATTGCCTCTGCGAGAGACAAATTTCTGGGGAATAAAGTATAAGCAGGTACATTGTGTTCATCAACTCCCAGGAGGAGTTGTGGACCCTAATTTCCTACGAGACACTAAAAAGCTCGCCTTCTTTTGGAGCAGTTCCAAAAGTTGCTGCAAAACATTTCCCATGACCACCAGTGTGAGACTGGCCTCCAAGTTTGAACATCAACTCCGTCACCTGGAAAACAACTTGGAAGGAAAGATGCTCCAGAAAGCTAGGAGCTGGGACTGAACTCACCTCCACAAACTAGTTTTAAATTAGCATAACAATATGGATTATTACTCCAGATTTTGTCAAGGGCATGTTAGCTTTGTATTAGTCTAATATTATTAATATAGTATTAATGAGGAAAATTATTTCTGTATTAAT
>NW_010243028.1:37956-47772 GCF_000690775.1 Eurypyga helias | reverse complement strand
GGGGGGCGTTCCCTACTCTGGGAAGGGGCCCTTCAGTTGAGACCCGATAAGACTTTTTCTCTTCCTGGCAAGGGGAGCCCGATTTTTTATTTTCTTTGATTTGCAAAGAACTCTTTAGGGTTAAGACACTAAGAATTGTCTTGAACAGCTTTTAATTAGATTTTTTTAACAGGCTTTTGTCTGCTTTAATCATTGTTGTGGAAGAGAGACAATTTGTTTACCCAGCTCTCAAATAGGCTTAGGTTTGTAGTTTTTTTTCTGTTAGATTCTATGCTGAAGACTGTACCCTTGCATAAAATGTTTGTGATAGAATTAACATTTTTTATGATCACAGAAAAATTTTATTTGTGGGGAATTAGAGTAGGAATGAGAAGAGTAGATGAGTGTAAGCAATGGGCAGGACTGTGAATATGAGTTAATTTGTCAGATAGGTGATATGCTTCTGATGTAAACTTTACTTCTACCTGTCCTTCAACCTTTCTGTCTCTTTTATGATAAAAATTTTACTAAAGTAAATTAATAAAGTGTAGTGTAAATTAAGGTAACCCACAGATTTTTAACAGGTTAGTCTTTTTCAGGTCCATCCTTTTATGTGGCTGGAGGGGGCAGCACTATCAGAAATTGTAAGATCTGGTAGGAAGCACAGATAAATAAAAATCCCTCAGTACTTCCTTAGAAGCCTGCTGTGCCTGAGAGTGAGATTAGTTCTGCTTTTACTAAGTATTTTACAGTTAAGCTCTGTGACACAGTTACTGGTTTAGGTAACCAAAATTTAGATCTTATTATCTTTCTCAG
Source organism: Eurypyga helias (assembly GCF_000690775.1). Lineage (NCBI taxonomy): Eukaryota > Metazoa > Chordata > Aves > Eurypygiformes > Eurypygidae > Eurypyga > Eurypyga helias. The sequence goes on along the minus strand of NW_010243028.1, from coordinate 46,977 downwards.
TGCTGTGGGATATGCAGCACTGAGCACAAGAATTCATTTTAAGAAGTGTTGATTTTATAAATCAAATCTCTGGATACCTTAAATTATGTGGATTTTTTTGTACGTGTATAGAAATACACAACAGGTAAAAAGTTTTCAGTTGATGAGACCACATTGCATAATTGTGCTGATACAATGTTCTCTAGTTACATCAAAAAAAGTTGAAGACCTAATAAAATCTGTTAGGCTCTTACTTTGTGGATCATGTCTGGAAACTTACCACTTTCCATGCTAACAGTATTTTAAACCACATTGATTCAATGTGGAAATCTATCTTTGCCTTCAGAAATACTGGGGTTTTGTAAATTCTACTGGAGTCTTACTATTTTAGATATTTCTTTTTATATGTGCCATTCTTTAATAAAATGTCCATTAATAAGAATCCTTGATAAAGGTGAGAAAGAAAAAAGGAAAGTTTATTAAGTTAAACTGAGATAACATTGCTATTTTGCAGAACAACAGTACTTTGAAGTAGAAAAGCGTCTGGCTCAAAGTCAGGAGAGACTTGTAAATGAGACTCAAGAGTGTCAGACTCTCCGTGAGGAGCTTAAAAAACTTCGTAAGTATAACTGCACATTCTTAAGATTGGATGGTGTACTGGTTTTAGTCAGGGCAGAGTTAATGTTCTTCACAGTAGCTGGTAAGAGATTATGTTTTGCATTTGCCCTGAGAGGGGTACTGATAACACTGGTGATTTTTAGTTGCTAGTGAGTGCTTGCACCAATTCAAGGACTTTTTCAGCTTCTGATACTCTACCTGTGTTCTCAACTCTTGTGACAAGTGGGGGATACACACATAGTTCCTACAGCTGACCCAAACTAACCAAAGGGGTATTTCATTTTATTGTATGTCATGCTCAGTATATAGGCTGGGGGTGGGCTGGCAGACTGCAGTTCATTAGCTCGTAGTTGTTCATTAGTTGGCAGGTCAGTTGGCTTTCTCAGTTGCTCTCTCACCCGTGGGGTTTGCTTGGACTCTGGTGCTATCTCTCTCGGGCTTGCACAGACTCTGCTGTGATTGCTCTAGAGCTCTGGCTCTTGGGCTCTGTGGTTCTGACTCACTACCGGGACTTGGCTGTGTATTGATCAGCGGGTGGTGAGCAATTGTATCATGTTTTATTTTTTGTTATTTTGATTACTTATTAGTGTTAGTATTGTTTGTATTATTGATTTTATTAGTTTCACTATTTTATTTGTTTAAATTGAGTTTTTAAATTGTTCTTATCTCAATCCATGAGCTTCCTTGTCTTTCCCTCCTGTTCTCTTCCTCCACTGGAGGAGGGGGTGAGGTGATTGAGTGGCTGTGTGGTACTTAATTGCTAGCTGGGGTCAAATCATGATAATAGGATATTCATTCTTTGTCCAATGTTATGCTGAAATGCTTTCAGTATTAAATAGGAGTTGAAAATCCATCCATCAACTACATTCGTGATTTCTGCAAGTGAAGATGTTCTGTGTCTGTGTTCAAGTCTGCTTTTCTTAAATGGAATTTTAGCTTTAATGGAAAAAAACCCCACTTGATTTCTGATTTTTGTAGTAATGGTAGTACACTGGGTTCTGTATTGAACTTCACCATAAATGCCTTTTTTCTAAGGATTGCATTGGTTTGCCACGATAATACCTAGTTCATCCACAGTGAAGTCTTGAGTTCTTTTTTTTGTTTGTTTTATTTCTTATAATGTTGTTAGGGGAAATTTTGGGTTAATTGCATTTGGAGAGTGAATTCTGTCATTATGTTACAGTGGAGACCCCTCTCTGTTTCCTCTTACCCAACAGATGAGCAGTTGAAGTTACTGAATGAAAAAAATAAAGAACTTGAAGCTTCTCAGGATCGTAATGCAGCCATTCAGGTACTGGAAGAACTTGATGATAAGTTGAAAGACTTTGGTTCACCTGTCTCATTGCAGCAAAGAATGCAGTCAGTTTCCAAAGTGGCCTGGATCCATGTCAGCACATATTTACATGGTGGTGTGTAAAGGAAAATTAGGTGGGGTTTTTTAAGTAAATGCTTGTGTTTTAGCAAATGGAATTAGAGGTGAACCTATGTCAGAGGAGATGCTTTTATTTCAGTTTGGATAGTTGGTTTTGTTCTAGCTGAAACCTGTTGTGGAGTGCCTTTAAGCCGAACCTCAAAAGTTGGACAAAGGTGCCAAGAAGAGTAGTGTGTGTTTCCCCATGCTTTCCCACACTCCGGCACAGTTTTCCTTGCGTTATGCTCAAAAGTCATGGGGTTGCAGGATGAGTCACTTCAGCTGACTAATCCAGCAGAACATTAATTTTGGAGCAGGAAGCAAAACCATAACTATTAGATTGATTTGTTCACAGTGAGAAGATGGATCTGATTATTTCCCCAGAGGGAGTTATTTAGGCCTAACTGATGTGGTTTGCTTTGACACCGCAGAAGGCAGAGGCAATACAATTGCCTATACGTGAAACAAGGCTATTTATTGGCTTTGATTTGATTTTGATACTGAGTTTTTGCATGTGTTTGTTCCTTGGTTGCTCTGTTATCTCTTTTATTTAACCCAATAAAACTGCTTCTGTGAAGAATCAACTATCAAAGCTATCTTTCAAAGAATAGTAACATTAAAAATTAAATGCAGTTTTGAACAGTTTCTCTTGCTTGTTTTGGATTTCTAGTAAGCATTCAGTCATCTCATCTGCTCAAAGTTCAGCAATTTTCATTCTAATTTTCATTCAAATAGAGCTGGAACCAGAGGGAGTCTCTTGGTAGTCTAGACCTCTCTGCTGATTGAAAGGCAAAGGCATGAACACTACCTGTTCACTATGCTGGTCTTGAAAGCTGTGTGATGTTTCTCTCATCTTTGCTGTCTAATCTTATGTGGTAGTGGCATTTCACATTTAAGCATGGAGAGCCAGTGGACATTAGTATCAGAGTGATTTATGATGGGAGGGGAAACCCATAATTGAAATATGTTGGCTTTTAGGTACTAGAAGAAAGAGATATATTAACTTGCATTTGTTTGACTTATATACCCTAACTGGATAGAAAAAATGGAAGCAGCCATGTTTTCATACTATATAGTTTAGACTGATTCAGCTGCCCACTGTAAAAGCATCTTTATCCCAGTTTTCCATTGGCTGAGGTAACTTACTGTGGTTTAGCCTGTTTCTCTGTGATGGTAAATGTAAATAGTGACTTTAAACTGATACAGAAAACTGATCACATTTCTTTGTTCCTTTTTTGTATTTTTTTCAGAGCCACTTAAGTAGAGAAAAGGAAGAACTGGAAGCTGAAAAGAGAGATTTGGTTCGAACAAGTGAGAGACGATCTCAGGAAGTTGATCACCTAAATGGTATAGCTAAAACACATTAACAAAATACTTGACATGATTCTGTTAAATAAAAGATGTGCTTGAAAAATTGAACTGACATGGAGTATCCAAGTTGTATAGGCAGCATCAAATAATAAATTAGTGGGAAACAGTATTTAGAGAGGAGGAAACAAGGCAAGAAATTGCATGCTAATTGCAGCAAAACACATCAGCGTGGTGCTTGGTTTCATAGATTTAAAAGCATATGTTATACCATGTCTTAGTGCACAATACGTAATTACGTGCATTATATCTTTCCTGTTCTCATTCTTTACAATTGTTAGGCTCAGTAATTACAACTGTTACACAATTATTTTTTTTTAACACTGGTTTCCCTCCTGCCTGCTCCAGAGGATGTTAAACGCTTAAATGAAAAGCTTACAGAAGCGAACACAGAAAAGGTGAAACTTCAGTTAAAGTTGGATGAACTTCAAACATCAGATGTTTCCATGAAGGTGAGTAGTACCTTATATAGTAGTACCTTCACAGAGAGGGTGGTGAGGCACTGGAACAGGTTGCCCAGAGATGTTGTGGATGCCCCATCCCTGGAAGTGTCCAAGGCCAGGCTGGATGTGGCTTTGAGCAACCTGGTCTAGTGGAAGGTGTCCCTGCCCATGGCAGGGGGGTTGGAACTAGGTGATCTTTGAGGTCCCTTCCAACCCTAACCATTCTATGATTCTATGATTCTATATGCATAGCACGTGTTAATGTTCCAGTAAGTACTTGTTTACATGTGATGTAATCATCATCTTGTCATTACTGACTTTGAAAGTAGGTCGATTGCACTCCTGTTATTTATAACAAATTATTTTGTTATAATATTGGTGACTACGACTGGAAGTGAGACACATATTTAGAGAAGGCGGGGGGCATCAGGTGAAGCAAGCCTGTCCAAGCCTCATTGGTGGCAATGGTGCCTGCTTCTGGCCACTAAGAAGAAGGACTCCAGGTCCATGAAGGCAGATAGAAAGGGGAAAAATAATTATTTGTGAACCTGCACCATTTCTCGGTGGGCAGAATAAACTTCATAAAGAGCTGAAAGAGAGGAGGAAAGGAGAAAAGAGGAGGAAAACTCTGATACTTTAATATCTGCTTGAAGGAAATAAATTAATCTAGTCACTGTTCTCAGCTAATGTCAGCTTGAGGGAAACTAACTCAGATTCAGGAAGTTCTTGTAGTTTGAGACTGGTAAATTAGTATTACCAGTATAAAAAGGAACACTTGTCTTTTGTTTCTATTTACCAAATTGCATTACATTTTTGCTACTCCTTCTCTAATCATAGTACTTTGATTAGCTGCTTTATTTTCTGTGGAAACAGTACAATTACACTATGCAATTTTCTTTGTAGTACCGTGAGAAAAGGTTGGAGCAAGAAAAAGAACTACTACAGAATCAAAACACGTGGCTGAATGCTGAGCTGAAGGCCAAAACAGATGAACTTCTGCACACTGCCAGGGAGAAAGGCAATGAAATTTTGGAGCTTAAATGTAATCTGGAGAACAAGAAGGAGGAGGTAGTGTAATGGCTTTTGCCATTTCTTACAAATTATGCCTCCTGATTAACTGTATTAAACAAAACCAAGTGTTTTAATAACTGGATTTGAGTGTGGTTTTTTTTAAAAGTATGTTTCGCAATCTTTTAACTTGTGATTTTTAAGGAATATGTATGGTTACCCTTGTCTAGGATAGAAAAGTCAAATATTTTAATTACAGGCTAGAAATTTTGAAGTCCCTGGTAACAGGGCTATGTGCTGATATGATGTATATATATGTAGAAATACAGTTCTTCATAAGGGGAAGGGGCAGAAGAATGTCTGACAACAATCTTTGTGAAGTGGGGTGATAATATTTTTGTATTGCTGAAAATACCCTGTGTCAGTAAGCTGCTGTTTGGGTAGCTGAGCAGTTTCTGTGACAACTGTGATAATTGATCAGGTTATCTGTGGCATTTAGCTGCACTGAGGCGTGTGGGTTTATCTGGTAATGCATAATCGGACCAGTGTGGGCACTCTCACTTTTTCGTTTAGCTGAAAGCATGGGAGCAAAGACTGTGAGGAAATGCAACAATTCATGCTCTTTCTTGAACTTTTTTTTTTAAGTTAAAAAAAAAAAGACGGGTATTTTCCAAAATAAACTGGACTGGAGAGACAAAGTCATACATGGTGTTCTCATTTATTCTTTGAACAGGTTTCTAGAATGGAGGAGCAAGTAAACAGCTTAAAACAGTCAAATGAAAATCTTCAGAAGCATGTGGAAGACCTTTTGAATAAACTGAAAGAGGTAAGACAACTAAAGTATATGTGAAACATCATTACAATTGCTTCTGCAAATTAAAAAGCAAAACGTTCCAGCTGTGGAGCCCTCAACATCAGAAGGATACAGACCGGTTGGAGCGACGCCAGAGGAGGCCACCAAGATGCTCTGAGGGCTGGAGACCCTCTGCTATGGGGACAGGCTGAGAGAGTTGGGGGTGTTCAGCCTGGAGAAGAGAAGGCTCCAGGGAGACCTTATAGCACCTTCCAGTGCCTGAAGGGGCTACAAGGAAGCTGGGCAGCTGACTTTTTAGAAGGGTCTGTAGTGACAGGACAAGGGGTAATGGGTTTAAATTGAAAGTGGGGAGGGTTAGATTGGATATCAGGAAGAAGTTCTTCCCAGAGAGGGTAGTGAGGTACTGGGACAGGTTGCCCAGAGAAGCTGCGGATGCCCCATCCCTGGAAGTGTGCAAGGCCAGGCTGGATGTGGCTTTGAGCAACCTGGTCTAGTGGAAGGGGGCCTTGCCCATGGCAGGGGGGGTGGAACAAGATGATCTTTAAGGTCCCTTCCAACCCAAACCATTCTGTGTGTGAAATCGAGATAGCAGAATGCTCCCCGACCATGTCTCCTCTTTATTTACTAGGCAAAAGAACAGCAGGCTGGTATGGAGGAAAGATTCCACAATGAACTGAATGCCCACATAAAATTATCCAATTTGTATAAGGTGAGTTTATTGATTCTGTTATAAGCATATATTAGTGTAACTGGGCATAAATGTAATGCCAGCCGGTTTTGGCTCCTTTCCACACAAAGTGTAGATGTGAGGAAGACTGACTTCCATTGCAAAACACAGTGAAACAGCCAAAACATAGGTTTCTTTGCTGCTCTCTTAGGCAGCATTTAAAAACGTTGCTTTGATCATTTTGTAGATTAAGCGAAACTGTAGTTAAAATAGTAAATTTGTGCTCACTGTTTGGAGGCTGTGTGTTGTATGAATATGGTTATGTCTTAGTGTTATGTTGGGAGATAAGATTTCTATGTAAAATAAGACTATGCAAGAGATTTTTCTGAGTTTGACTAGTATAAGTTCATTTTGATAAGATTTCTATGTAAAATAAGACGATGCAAGAGATTTTTCTGAGTTTCGGATAACTCTGCAAGTGTGAGCTGATTAAGACACAGCTGAATATCATGTATTGTGTCAAATAAGCACCATCAAAACAAATAGTTTTCATTTGTTTTGTTGGCTCAAAGAGTGCAAAATACTCACTGTAGCATATTGACCAAAACAAAGCCAGCTAAAGAGGACAACTGTTTGCTCTTTAGTTCATGCATATTAGATTCACAGGTTAATAAGTTCTGTTTTCTTGCATGGATACCGACATAACCATTGTACGCTGCTTAATTCTGAGTTCTACATTAATACTTTGTCTGATTAGGTGTAAACAGAAGTCCATTCCTTGAGCAGCAAGCCAGTATCTCATCTTTCTGGAGCATAATGTATTACCATTTACCATTTGCTTTTGTTTTGGTTGTTTGGTTTTTTTACTTCGTTCATGCTTTTGTTATAGAATCATTGCTTTGAGGGGACCTGAAGGTTTGTCTTCCACTTAACAGAGGGTTTGCTAAGTACTTGTAACTGCTGACATATTTGTCTGACCTGACATTAAAAGGATTGAGGTTGGGTGCCTTTCTATGGTAGCCTGTTCTGAGAATTCGCTGATTATCAAAAGTTGAATCAACTTTATTGCAGTTATCTTTAATGGACTTGTAGAATTGTAAAATATTGCATAGTCTTGTACTTGTGACATCTCTAACTGGAAGCAGATAAATACAAACTGTTCATATAATATTCCCTAAAAATACCAGATTGTTCAGAATGATCAAAATCGAGTACTCAAGGTTTCTCCACATTTTCTTTAGTGAAGAGAAGGAACAAAGCAAGCACCATTTATAAAACAGCTAAAGGGCATACATTTTATTTGGATAGGTTGTATCAAATCACTGTCTAGCACTTCTTGCTCTCAGGTGGGCAGTTTGCATCAAAGCAAGACTTGAGTCCAAGTGGAAAGAGAATTGTCCCATTTAGGTGAATCTTTGAGCGTTTTACTCAGCATGCTCATAGCTTTTAGTTGGTTGAGCTTTCTTATAAAAACATAGTTGCTACTGTTATGTACTAAAAGGGTAAATAAAATGTTTTTATATAGAGTGCGGCTGATGACTCAGAGGCAAAGAGCAATGAACTGACAGGAGCAGTAGAAGAGCTGCACAAGCTCCTGAAGGAAGCAGGTGAAGGTAAGCTGTGAGTGAGACATAGCAAGTGGAACAGAACAGTTGTGCACCTCTAACTACCTGGATGCATTAAAAATTAGGGATTGAGTGTTTATGAAAGGAACTTCGCTGGGCATTTGGGATGGTGCAAAGTCCCTTGTTACCAAACTTCTGTGTGACTAGTTGAACTTACATGAAGGGGAGGGCGGGGTGTGGGGGAACTATTTTCAAATACACTTGTAATTTACTTTGGATTTTGATGAGATGATCTACTTCTGCAAGATATATCTCCATTGTAGTTTCTCATTGTGGCGTCCTTTTTGTTGATAAGAGGACAGTTCGTATTTTAGCCCTCTTCTAGGCAAAGCTGATAGGCAGCAGTTCATGCTTCTGTCGTGCTACTGAGTTTTCTTACCAGCATGAGCTTCTGCAGATCATAGAAAGCTGAAGTAAAATTTAAGGTACATTTGTAAATTTGGATCTTTTTAAAAGAAAAAAAATAACAACAACTACAACACAGCAAACTGCTTGTCGATTTAATTTTAGCTAATAAAGCAACCCAGGAGCATTTGGCTGAGGTGGAAGAATCAAAGGCTGTAATGGAAAAAGAGCTGAGAGAAAAGATCAGTAAACTGGAAAAGGAGCTGGAGAACGCTAATGATTTACTGTCCGCTACAAAGCGCAAAGGTAGGGATAACACTGGGAACTAAAATACAAAAAGCATCAGGTTTTTATCATCTTGCATGAAAATACTATGCTGAATTTCTGTAGGAAGTAAGTGCATTAATCTTAATTCACCTTTTGTAATTTCAAATAATGACTTTTGGAAGCTTTTTTGTGTGTGTATGTATATATATATGTGTGTGTGTGTGTATATATATATATGAAAAATACATACTCCACTCCTCCCCACCCTCGCCCCCCCCAAAAAACCATTTCAACAGAAATGCATTTTGAAGTGCTTCTGTTGATCTAACTTAGCTTTTCAAAGAAGAGGGAGAGGCAACATTTCCTTAAGGCAGAATCACCGTGCTTTTAATGGTTTTCTGGAGAGGGAAGTGAAGATGATAATTTTTATTTTCCTCTTTAAAAAAAAAAAAAAAATTGTGTCCTTAACTTTCTGT
>NW_010243028.1:9525-37821 GCF_000690775.1 Eurypyga helias | reverse complement strand
CCTGATATTCATGAAAGTAAACCAGTGCTCTGCCACTGTCAACCTCTGCAGTTTGCTAAGAAATACGATGTTAACCTTTGCTCCAGCTATTTCAATTACTTGCATTTGGAAATGTTCTATATTTTAAGAGTCTTACAGCAAAAGCTTTTCAGCACATCAAATTGAACAAGTATATATCATATTGTGTATCATAGAAGTTACTTGAACATGTTGTATGTATTACATATTTCCATATGTAGATTATGGAAAACTCTTAAACCAGTAACTTTAAGGACTTAAAATACAGTCATTTATAAAGCACAAAGGTGTATGAAGACACCTTCATATACACCTTATTTATTTTAATAAAGAATATTTAAGGTGGGAATTATTGCAGCTTTTTAATGGTAACAAGTGGGATTATGTCTTCAGGGGCCATATTGTCCGAGGAGGAACTGGCAGCTATGTCTCCCACTGCTGCAGCAGTAGCTAAAGTAGTCAAGCCTGGAATGAAATTAACTGAGGTAAGTGAAAAGGAACTTCGTTTTCAAGACCCTTACAATGCTAATAGAGATATGCTAATAATAAAGTGTGCAGACTTCATTCATTGTTTTGGATTTAGTTGAATACCTGACTAGAATCTATGATTTTAAAGTTGATGAAATCTTCTTACGCATTTTAGGCAGACTTTACTTGCTAAATTCTTGGGATTTTTTTTCAACATACCTTATGGTTTTTCTTTAGTCAATCAAAACATTTCTAGGGTCTTATTTTTCTGAAGTATATTTATTTTTTGCTCATAAACTTATTTTCTATATGCGTTGTTAGCAAGAGCTTTTTTTGTTTATTTACATAAATTTTAATCTGTATTGCTGTGCATTTGGCTTATTCTTGCAGAAAAAGTTAACGTAATGATAGGTTGTACATACTCTAGGGATTTTTATAGTTCTGTTTATGCAAACGTTATTGGTCATTCTGTCCAGCCATTAAATTATTTTCCTCTGTGCTTGCTGCTTTCTTATGTGATACTGGCTTTGCTATTTCTATTGTCTTAAACTTGCTTAAGGTTTGTCCCAGAATTTTCTTATTGCATACAGTTACATTATAACAAGTTTGCCATTTTTAAATTAATAGGGATAACTGCTTTGCCATGATATAAATCCTAAACACACATTGTTTTAAAAATCCAACTTTTTTCTCTGAATTAGTTTAGAGTTGTATAAAATTATACTGCCTTAAGGTATGAATTATGTAATTACTAGTGGCTCTTTTTTAAGAGGTCTGTCCATATGTATCCAAAACAAACTAAAACATACCAAAAAATATTTTGTTGCAGTTGTACAATGCATATGTAGAAACACAGGATCAGTTGCTTTTGGAAAAGCTGGAGAACAAGAGAATCAATAAATATTTGGATGAAATAGTGCAGGAAGTAGAAGCCAAAGCGCCAATTTTAAAACGTCAGCGTGAAGAATTTGAGCGTTCCCAAAAAGCTGTTGCTAGTCTGTCTGCAAAGCTTGAACAAGCTATGAAGGTCAGTATAAAATAAAAGAGCATTTAAAATTACAGACTTTTAAATTCCTTAACCCTAATGGCTGTTAGTAAATGTATAAAGTTGATCTTTTAGTTAACTTTTATTGTGGGGAAAATATTTGTTGAACTTCTAAGCTTGCAATTTATTGGACTGTACAAAGTATCTTACAGAGCCAACCTATTTCAGAGTTTTTTAGAAATGAAAACTTAAATTTGGTGACTTAAATATCTTGACTTTTTTTTTTTTCTGAGAGTAGAATTCTTTCTAAAGAAAGATTAGTATTTGTTTGTCCAAATAAATTAAATTGGAACCTTGGTACTCACTTCCCATTAATTTTAATTCAAACACTATTACAGCATGAAGGAGTGTGGCTTTTGATTCCTAAATATGTGTCATTTAACCTTCAGAGTGTAACTTTAAAGTTGTAAAGTGCCGTTTGATTCACAAGGGGGGGCTCTACATGACATTACCTTTCTGGAAACGAATGTGTCCAAGTTGAATTGCTATGTGTTTCTTAATGCTTGTATGCTCGCAGGAAATCCAGCGATTGCAGGAGGATACTGATAAAGCCAACAAGCATTCCTCTCTGCTTGAAAGAGAAAACCAGAGGCTGGAAATACAAGTAAAAGATCTTTCACAGCAGGTAAAACAAATGCTGCTATGGTTAAATGTACTGTTTGCAGTTTATTTATTAATATGGTGCTCTGTTTCTGGAGTTTACTGGGAAGTTGTGTTCAACTTTAGTTGTCACGGGAGCCTTAGTGATGTTAAAAGCTTCTCCTGAGGGCAACATGGTAGTTGCATTTCTGCATACAAAATTGGATTAAGTTTAACTGGATAGAAGTGATGCTGCTTTAGGATAATACTGTTAAACATTTCACATGAGAACTCATATATTTTATATTTTATGTATATTTTATAATATATATATAAAACATAAAATGAGTTATATAAAATCTGTAACTTCTGTGTGTGTGTTTGATTGGCATGTCCTGTGACATTTGCAGAAGTAAACAGACTATCTACTTCTGACCTTGAGGTGGTTTCCTTTTATCAAACTGTTTTTTTCTATAATGCAGTTATCTTAGAGGGATTTATTAATTGTAATAATTGGTATATTGTAGGAAAAAAATATTTATTTTCCAAGTACCTTAATATATTGTTTTTCAGAGCAAATTTTGGAGTGTGTCTGGAAGCCTTACACTAGAACGTTCTCTTTCAGATTCGTGTGCTTTTAATGGAACTTGAAGAAGCTAGAGGCAATCATGTTATTCGTGATGAAGAAGTGAGCTCTGCTGACATCAGTAGTTCTTCTGAAGTGATATCTCAACATCTGGTCTCATACAGAAATATTGAAGAACTTCAGCAGCAGAATCAGCGTCTCCTGGTGGCTCTTCGGGAGCTGGGAGAGGCTAGAGAAAAAGAGGAGCAAGAAACAACATCTTCTAAGTATGTTACCTATTTTTCCTAGTAAACTGTTTATACTGGCAGTAACAGGAATTCAAACACTTCACATTTTTTTGTTTCTGATTGTTATTAATTGTATGCATATGTGGGTGTGCATATGCTCATGAGCAGCTATGTAATTTATAAAAACAAATTGTTATTAAGCAACATTATCTTTGGATTGAGATTAAAATGGCTTCATAGCCACACGTCTTGTAATAGGTCCTGTCCTTGAATTGCAAAGTAAAAATAATGTCGGTCTTCTAGTGAATGTGATTTCATACAACAGAGGTGGTTTTTGAAAAAGGTAAGTTTTCATTCCCATTACTTGAACAAAAAATTGAATATATGCATATCTAATTCACCAGCTGTAAAGCCCACAGGTAATGTAATTCTATATTAAAAGTTTTTATCACAATTCTCTGCTTATGTTACTTACTGTTGCTTGAAATTATTCAAATGAATAGAATTGCCACTCTTCTGCTTTTCATAGAAGAGGCCTACTTGCTCTGTCATCTACAAAATGGCATGCCCAAAGGCCAGTCTTTCTATACCTTTGCTCAGAAATCTCAGTGGTGCTTAACTTTTGCAGATGAAATAAATGTATGCTGAAGGACTTGTGACAGAATATAAGGGTTGTTTCATTTTGGTATGCCTCACTGTGTACGTTACTGAAAACAGCTGTTGGTTTCAGAATTTCTGAGCTTCAGACTCAGCTTGAGGAAGCTCTCAATGAGCTAGAAAAACTGCGTGAATCACGTCATCATCAGTTGCAGCTTGTTGAGTCTATAGTTCGTCAGCGTGATATGTTCCGCATACTGTTGGCACAGACCACAGGAGCTGTCATTCCTTTGCAAGGTAAGCTTCACATGTCTGCACTTCGGTACGAGTTTCCAGAACAAATGGTGCTGTAATGGTACCAGTACCTTCTGTTAATCTGGTGTTCAGCTTTCACCCTTGCTCACTGGAAAACCCATGAATTTGGATTTAGACACAAGATTTTATTTTTACAGTATAACAACTTGCTACATAAAGACTGACTTATGTGTGTGCTGGTAGCATATTGTATGTATAAAGCATGAGTTGCCTAGGAGGGCCCTGGACTTTCTTAGCAATACAGTATTATTGGTCTTACCCATATTCCAATGTGGTTATGTGATCTGCCTTGGCAAACATTTGTTCAATTGTTGTCTTTAAAATCCCCTATATCTATTTTTTAGCTTCAGGTATATTATCAGAAGAGATTTCTCTTACATCTACTCCAAAGCGCCCGAATTTACCTCAGGCCATGTCAACTCCTGCTCCAGTGTCAGTGGCTGAGTCAGTGGAGACTGTGGAAGCTAAGGCTGCACTTAAGCAGGTATGTCTTTCAATTAGCATTGTAGAAAGCTATCACTGTTTCTTTTTACTCTTGTAAGGCCTTCAGTGTCTGTTCTCTGATACAGTTGCAGGAAGTTTTTGAGAACTATAAAAAAGAAAAGGCAGAGAATGACAAATTGCTGAATGAACAAAACGAAAAGCTTCAGGAGCAAGTCACAGACTTGAGGTCACAAAATGCAAAGATTTCCACACAGCTGGAGTTTGCCTCCAAACGGTAAATGAGCAATTTAATTTCCTTGCCGTATGTATGTGTTCTCTGTCAGTAGAATCGTGTTGACTGCTTGATATTGTTTGCTCAGGAAGAGTTGCCAGTTATATGTTAATTTTGCCTATTCTGTTAAAGAACATGAAGGAATTAGTGAAGGTGGTTTCAAGAATATAATTTCTGGTTGAGTCAGCCCCATATGTCAAAACTGACACAGAAGAAGATGAAACATAGCTATGTAAATACACCTCTTAAAATTAAACTCGAAACAATTTAATGTGGCAAACATACTTTGCTTTGTTCCCTGTGAAGTTACGAAATGCTGCAGGATAACGTTGAAGGCTATCGTCGAGAAATAACATCCCTGCATGAAAGAACCCAGAAACTCACAGCAACAACTCAGAAGCAAGAGCAGATAATTAACACTATGACTCAAGACCTGAGGGGAGCTAATGAAAAACTGGCAGTGGCAGAGGTTAGTAATGCAATGTATTACACCGCTAGATATACCAAGTTAGCACGAGAGTTTTTCTTACAGTTATCTTGAAAGCTGTCAGTGCTTGAATGTGTGGCTTTTGGAGTGCATCAGCTATTAGATTTGTCCAATGTTATGTTAATTTTGTACAAAATATCTCAAATACTGAGGGAAAATGGAACAACATTCTGAAGGTGTTTCGGTTTACAGAGAAAACAGAATGTGAGTAGTCAAAACAGTTGTGTTCTTACAGTTGGCTTAATTGACCTGAATCTTAATTTGCAATCTATAATCTTAAAAGCTCTTTTAAAAATAGTATGAACTGATCGTAAAAGTAATATTAAAATTAATGGACAGATTTGTGCGTGATAACAAAGTTCTTGTTATTATTTGGTGTCTTAAAGGTGAGAGCAGAAAACTTAAAAAAAGAGAAAGATATTTTGAAGATGTCAGATGTGCGTTTGACTCAGCAGCGAGAGTCTTTATTAGTTGAACAGAGAGGACAGAACTTGCTGCTTACTAACTTGCGAACTATTCAGGTATGTGCTATTGTTTTTATGTCCAAGTTTGGTCTGTCTTTCAGAGTTTTCAATAAATACCCCTTGAAATCCAAAAAACCAGTTATTGGATTGGGTCTTAAAGTGAACGGTTGGTGGGCTTTTTTGTTTTGTTTTGGGTTTTTTTGTTACAAATTGACACTGAACACACGATTCTTGAACATCTTGTTTAAGCAAGGTTGTTATTCCTGTCCTGAATTATGATACTCTGTGGTTTACCTGGGTGGAGTCCTGAGAATTCTGAGTTGCTGGAAAGGGTTTTCACAATAAAGTGGAAACAAAACACATGAAACAAAGTGAAATGAAAAATATTTGTATATTAATATTTATGATAGCAAAATTTACCAGTGCCTGCCTTGGCAGTTTGTTTTCCTATTGTTTTAAGATGTATTTACTGTTTTATATTTTTGTGTCTTGTATTATGAGGTATATTGACTCTGACTGTAAATATTTAAGGTTGCACATTTTATCATGTGACTGAATTTTATTTCTGTAGTAGATCTTTTGGGTTTTGTGGGGGTTTTTTTAATCCATGGAATTAGACTGCATGGATAATAGATTTTTTTTTTTTTCCAAATAGTATTTATTGTATCAATATTATTTTAAAAATCTTTGAAAGCTAAGTCATACATTGTTAAGTGCTACTTTTCATAATTTTCTGCATCTCCCTATTCCCTGCAGTAATTTATTTTATGTATGGGAGAAGTGTCATGACAGCTTGGTATGAAGTGCTGCAGTAATTCAGAAGAAATTATTAAAGTGTATTGTAAGCATAGTGAGTTTATTCTCTTTTCTCAGGGAATACTGGAGAGGTCTGAGACAGAAACAAAACAAAGGCTCAATAATCAAATAGAAAAGCTAGAACGTGAGATATCTCAGCTGAAGAAGAAACTAGAAAGTGAGGTGGAACAAAGACATTCCCTTACCAAAAATCAAGAGGTAAATATAGTTATAAATATGCTAAGCTTGTTTCAGTGAAAATAAAGGCAGTTGCATGGCTTCTGCCAGCTTATGGTGCATTGTTTTTTCATACATGAAATTTAGAAACCTACTCTGTCTTTGTGCCATTTATGAATAATTACAAGTTTAAGAACCTTGTGTTTTCAGGTTCATATCCTGGATCTTAAGAGGCAACTCGAGACTGAGACAAACCGACACATTAACACAAAGGAGCTTTTAAAGAATGCCCAGAAAGAAACTGTGATGTTGAAACAGCAGCTTAACAACACAGAGGCTCAGCTAGCATCTCAGTCATCACAGCGGACTCCAGGGAAAGGTAAGAGCTTTTCTACACTGAATTTCTGTTTATGTTAATCATTGCTGTCTGCAGAACGGTAAAATTGGTAATTCCTAATAATTTAGAAGTAGGATAGTACACTAAATAATAAACCTCTTAATTATTATAATCACATAATTCAAACAAATGATAACCAGGATAATTTTTTTTAAGTAAAATTAATGCCCAAGCAGTCTTTGCAAGGGGGAAAAATAAAGCAAGACTTCCTAAAGGATGCCTTTTATTTTCATTTGAAATAACTTAATTCTCTTTGGTTAATTATTTTTCAATAGCCAACTTTTTTTCAGAATCAACAGTGTTTATTGTAAGCCACTATTTCAGTTAAAGCTGACAATTTTATTTAGGGAAGCTTTGTGAGAGTGGTTGTTATTTCCATGTCATCCCAAAAAATTTAGTTTTCAACAGAATGGTGGTTTAAAAAAATGTATTAAACTTCATAGTTAATGACTGTCATCTAATATTATAGGTCAGCCTAGTACAAATGAAGATGTGGATGATCTTGTAAGTCGATTAAGACAAGCTGATGAACAACTTAATGACCTGAGAGAAAGACTGAAGACTAGTTCTAGTAACGTGGAACAGTACAGAGCCATGGTGCTTAGTCTAGAGGAATCTCTTAATAAGGAAAAACAAGTAAGTCACCATTGCCTCCTAGAGCAAAACCAGAAACAAAATTGAAGTGGTGGGGTTTTGGGGAGGTTTTTTGGGGTTTTCTGATTGGGTTTTTTTTGTACTAGAGTACAGTACCTTCTGTAGTTTTTTGTAATTTCTCCCATAATCCTGAAGTTAGTTTAGAAGAAATTTGATTACAGTGTAGTAAGACCATATTTTAGACACTTTTATTAAAAACGCTTTTATTCATTTGACTCGACGTTATATTCTGCCAGTGTTTTCCTTCAAAAGAGGGGAATTGACTTTTAAAAAATTTTGTTATAACCCTGTGATCAGTGATTTAAAATATTAATTAGCTCACAATCAGAAGCAGTTACATTCACACTTTCTGCATCAGTAAGGTCTTTAGTGATGCAGAAGTACACTCTGGATGTGACATTCATGGCAAAAGCTTAAGAACAACCTTCTCCTCTGTCGTACACTCTCCTGTGTTAACAGCGAGTGACACTTATTCTTCCAAGCTGTTCAGCTTATCAAAATAAGATGGGTTAAGGAAACTGAATTCCCTTAAAAAAAAGAGTGTTATTTGTGATTTTCTACATTTTCACTATTGAGAGTGAGATGCTGAGAATACCTGTTCTGGCTTAAACCATTTATAAAATACTGGTTTCATATCAGAATACCATATTTAAAGGAAAAAAAGTTGACCTCTTATGATGGATTTTAATGAAGGTGACAGAGGAAGTTCGTGCGACAGTTGAAGCTCGTCTGAAGGAGTCTTCGGAGTATCAAGCACAGCTAGAAAAGAAGCTGATGGAATCAGAGAAAGAAAAGCAAGAACTGCAAGAGGAGAAACGTAAAGCTGTCGAGAATATGGAACAGCAGGTATGAGTTGAATGCTCCCTTGCAGGGACTCCACAAGAATGGGTTTTTATATAACTTCCTAAACTTCCGTTTGTTTTCACAGTACAGTAGTGTCCAAACCTAAATCTTTTAGTATCTGCAAAAGGCTAACTGAATTTGTGAGATGTTTCCAAACATGAATAGTACATTAACCTTACCACTTTAAGGGGATTGTGTATTTAAAGCTATTACTGTCTTCCTGAGCTTTGAGCACAGTTTGCAGAAAAACTAAGTAAAAGTCTTTGAGGAATGTTTCAGGAAACAGTTTTTCGAACATGAGCCAAACCAGATTTGTAGCATGCACGTCTATTAAAACCAGAGTGGTCTGTGCCCTTATTTGTCTGGTTCATATTTGGGCTCCTAGTGGGGTTGAAAGAAACTAAAATTACTGCAGGCCCAGCTCTGAAAGAACAGTAATATACTTTTACCAGGGAAGAGCTTTGTGTAGTAGTAAGTCAAAATCTTGGAAGTATTTCTTCTTGGATTAAAATTAGCATTACAAAAAATAATAATCACCCTTTGGTTCTGAATGATTTATGACTGTCCACACTCAATGCCTTTCTGTGTTCAGTATGCTGTGAAATACATTTAATCTTGGTTTTGTTCTTGTTTTGGTTTTCTGTTGTTCTCCCCTCCCTGTAGCTATCGGAACTAAAGAAGAGCCTGTCAACTGTGCAATCAGAAGTTCAGGAAGCTCTTCAGAGAGCCAGCACAGCTCTAAATAATGAACAACAAGCCAGACGTGACTGCCAGGAACAAGTATGTTTGTAGTATTTGCTTCTCTTAGCCAGAGACTGTAAACTTACTCTTAGTTTTTGATTGGTTTTGAGTTGAATTCAAAATGTTTTTTAAAGTTAGTGCTGCTAATCAGACACTTGTGGAGCCTTGAAGTGTAAGAGCACTTTCACTTTTTGCGAACAGCTGCTTATTTAATGCTTCATTTTTCTACCTGGTCAAACATTGTGGTAATGTCAACTAAACTGACCTTATATTTGAAGTTGTGCTGTAGGCAGAGTTCATGTCACATGTAAGAAAACAACAGAAGATGGAATGGATTACTGTTTCCAAAATTTGTTTCATTACATCAAAAAGTTATGGGGAATGTAATAAGCTATTTCTAATGAATTGCTACCTCAGTCTCCCGAAAGGGGAGCAAAAAAGAAAACTGAATTCTCACAACAAAGCAACAGGGAAAATATCTTTCTGACCTGAAACATAATTGCAATTTTTTTAATTGTGGGGCCATATGATATTTGGCAGTACTTCATAAGATTGTCTTGTTACCAACTGGTTTTTTTAAAGGGAATCTACTTTTCTACAGGTGAGAATTCCAGCAACACAGATAGGCATAAAGGATGTAGAAAAACTTCTGGCTGTTACTTAGTCCAATCCATAAGTTAGTAGGCAGGCATTTCCGTATTTTGTAGCTAATACTGCGACCATAGCTTGTCCTTAGCTTTTTAACCTCATGCAGTAAATTTCTTTGCCCATTCACATGTAGTAGTAACCAGTGGATGTTCTTAGACTAATACCTGCATGTTATCTGTGCAGAATCTACAGCAAGAGGTTTGGTTGTATAGTAAGTCTGTGTGTCCTCCTGCTAGCCCCTTAAAATTATTTCAAATTCTAATTTTTCTTAAAAATAATAATGTCTTTAAGGGAACCATTCTAAGCTTATCCATTTTTTCCTGCACTTGAGGATGACAGAGGTTGTGGACAGTGGTTTTCTTTTTGATTAGTGGGAACTGGACTTTTACAGAATTTGAGAATGTCTCTGTACGTATCAAACATGTAACATTTAAAGTTTAACATAACGATAAAGAATCTACATTTTCCTGCAGGCAAAGATGGCTTCTGAAGCTCAGAATAAATATGAACGGGAATTAATGCTCCATGCTGCTGATGTTGAAGCATTACAGGCTATTAAAGACCAAGTTGCCAAGAACACAGCAGTAAGGCAGCAGCTAGAGGAAGCTGCTCATAAAGCTGAGTCTGAATTGTTAGAGAGCAAAGCCTCCTGGGAAGAGAGAGAGAGAATGGTCAAGGTATGATTGTTTTTATGGTTTCTATGCGGTTTTTTCAGTTAACAGAATTTCAGCCACAGAATTCACAACCATTGAATGATTTTTTTGCACAGAATTTCAGCCACAGAATTCACACCCGCTGAATGATTTTGTTATAGGATGAAGCTTCAAAACTTGCATCCCGCTGTGAAGATTTGGAAAAACAAAATCGGTTATTACATGAGCAGCTGGAAAGTCTGAGTGATAAGATGGTCACTTCGATGAAGGAAGCCATGCCAACTGCAGTGAATGTTTCTCTCAATGAGGAAGGCAAATCCCAGGAACAAATCTTAGAAATTCTTAGGTAAATTTAGCTCTGGGCTCCTCTTGTTGGTTATAAATTAGTTGCTAAATGAAATAGTTCTGTATTATGTTATATTTGAAGGATAATGTATGAAATTTAAGTGCTTTTTGCTAGGTAGGAAGTGGTTGTACTACATTAGTAACCAATAAAGAGATTTCTTTCTACTCCTAGGAACAAATTGAGAGTGAACCTGAAGCTAAATCAGATTTTAGCAAATGTGGTTGGCAACAAAGTTTGAGTTGAATTTTTTCTTATTGTGGTTTTGAGGGGGGGTTATTATGTAGATTTTCAAGGACTTTTATCTAGGATTTTCGTCTTGATCTTTCTGAACTGACATCTGTACTCAGTAGACTTTCAGAGATAAGATGTTTCAACTAAAAATGCTTTATCTTGCATTGTCATTGACATGATGTGTTATTCATTTTTTTACTGCAGATTTATACGTCGTGAAAAAGAGATTGCAGAAACTAGGTTTGAGGTGGCGCAGGTGGAGAGTTTGCGTTACCGTCAGAGAGTGGAGCACCTGGAAAGGGAACTCCAGGAGCTGCAGGACAGTCTCAATGCTGAGAGAGAGAAGGTGCAGGTATGGTTGGCTATTGTTGCTTGTGGTTTCAAAATAGTACAGGGGGCTGTTCTCTATGTTCTGTTGTCTTTTCTACCTGTTCCCAAAAATGAAGTTTTGCAAGAATCAAGAGCTTTCATACTGAGGTTGGTATATAGACAAATGAAGGGTCTTGTGTAACAGTATGGGAATTCCAAAATCACATAAATAGGGAAAACAAAGATAATTTTTAATGGTTTTTCCCATCTCCCACTTCTTAAGTGAATGTACATGTGAGATAATGAATGCCATGATGGCTCTTCCACATGGTGTTATGCCCCATCCAAGTAAGTGTACATGCATGTGCAAGTGAAATAAATGACATGAGTTAAATCTTTTCCAAAGGTAACAGCAAAAACCATTGCACAGCATGAAGAATTAATGAAAAAAACTGAGACCATGAATGTACTGATAGAAACCAACAAGATGCTAAGAGAAGAGAAGGAGAGGCTAGAACAAGAACTACAACAGATTCAAGCAAAGGTTAGTAGAGTTTCATGTGAATTTTTCAAATAATCAAGTTGATGCCTGGATATACCATTCCTAATTACAATAAACATATTATTTAGATTGTGATTATTCCTTTACATTGCATAGAAAGTCTTCTCATTTGTATTTAGAATTTTAGAAAACTTGAGTCCACATTGAACTGTAAGCTTTCCAATATTCTATTTCATTTAAATGAAACTGAAAATCAGCGTTCTGCTTTCCTAGAGGTACACCAGTAACAAGGGTATTATCAGCAGATAAATGAAAAATGGCACGTATAAAGCAGACCACAGCTTTATTAAGAATTTAAAAGGGAGATACATGCCTCTTTCCATTTCTACATGCTGGTTATTTTAATATAATCCAGTGCAGTGTTGCTTGGGTTCTAATATGTAAATAGTAATGTGTTTCCAGTACCGAAGTACAGAGACTGAGAATCTAAGATTGTGAAGACATGCCTACGTGTTTCTTTTCTTTTAACTCTCGGTAGGACCATCGCCTGCTCTTGCTCCTCACCCCTCTCCCTGTCCCCAGCTGGCCACTGAAAGGGAGAGAGGTGGAAAAGAAACTATATCATGACTTCCTGAGGGTGTTGGGTTTGCTCTCTCTGTCCCTCTTATCATAATTGTTCAAGGCTTGCCATATTCCATTTCCTTCAGTCTCTTAAGATCCAGAGAGTTTAATCCCCAGTTGTGGTTTTTCAGGTACGCAAGCTTGAGGCAGACATTCTGCCTCTGCAAGAGTCTAATGCTGAACTGAGTGAGAAAAGTGGAATGTTGCAGGCGGAGAAGAAGCTGTTGGAAGAAGATGTTAAACGCTGGAAAGCTCGGACTCAGGTGAGGAATGCATGTTTTTAAAGATGATGTTAGGGGTGGGGGTGGGGGGAAGAACTGAAAACAAAGTTCTAAATTTTCTTAAATTTCTTAGTTTGATGTTGATTTTATTAGAATTATAAAGCATTGTTTATGAAGCTTCAAAATAGGCTATTCTAATCCGTAGGCATTCCAAATCAAAATGCAAAAGCAGCAGCTTTAATTCAAAGAGATTTTTCTGGAGTTAATTGTATAACCATCTTACAAAAATGCAAGAGACTCTTCTCCACCTTTCAGCATTTATTGAGTCAGCAGAAGGACACCGATCTCGAAGAGTATCGGAAGCTGCTTTCGGAGAAGGAGGCAAATGCCAAGCGTATACAACAAATGAGTGAAGAAACAGGCAGGCTGAAAGCAGAAATAGCCAGGTGTGGTATAAATCAACTATTAAAGTTTTGTGCAAAGCAAGCTATTTTAAATAAGGCTGTATATGGAAGAGTAATTTCTTAACTGTGTCTGTGTAACTGTGAAACCTTTGGTATTCTTACTGTTAGCTTGAAGTACACAGGTAAAATAAAGTGTGAATTTTTTCAGAAGCTGTCTTTTAGCTGAACTTACTCTAAATTAATGTGTTGTAGAATAACTTGTATCTTACAAATACCCATTCATATTGCAGAATCCTAGAAAATATATTTTACTACAGAAAATGCCTGTGATATTACATAAATGAGCAACATAGAAATGTATTCGTTATTTTAAACATCTCTCATTTGCATCTTCGTCCAATCCCCTGTTATTTAGAACAAATGCATCCTTGACTACAAGCCAGAATCTTGTTCAGAGCCTGAAGGATGAAGTAACTAAAATAAGAACAGAAAAGGATACTTTGCAGAAAGAACTAGATGCTAAAGTGTCTGACATACAAGAAAAAGTGAAAACTATAACACAGGTCAAGAAAATTGGGCGCAGATACAAGACTCAATATGAGGAGCTGAAAGCACAGCATGATAAGGTAGATATGCTTTTTCTTTGTTTGCAAAGAAATTCTATTTAAAAATGTATGTTTTCATCAGGAGTCATGTATAACATAGCTCATGATCTTCACATTCCCTTCTTATCAGACTGTATGAATACTTACCTGTGAAGAGAAAAGCAGAAAATGGCATCGTTTATTCTGCTGATAGCTCTAACTCTCAGAACGCATGAACTACATGTGGCTTAATACTTTGCAGCACTCTTAACAGAACTTCAGAGTTCATTAGAATTCTTGGGTTTGCCCAGAACTTTTTAGTCTCTGTTTGCGCACAGAAGCAGCTTTTGAAAGTAATGACGTACTAATCAGATACTCTTTAGCCTGATACCACTTGATGTATTTCAGATGGTTGCCGAAGCATCAACTCAGTCTTTTGTAGAACAACAAGAAGAACAAGTTTCTGTCCAGGAAGTACAAGAGCTGAAAGACACTCTCAGTCAAGCTGAAGTGAAGACAAAGGCTTTGGAGACTCAGATTGAAAGTTTACAGAAGGTAAGAACAGTGGACTATTTCAGAGGACTGTACTTGCTGCAATCCTAAACGTATAACTGTGAAGAAAATAAGGGGTTGTGTGCACAGTTATGTACAGAAGTATGTGAAGTGACCTAGTTGTGCCTCTACTTTGTTGAGCAAGAGAGACCTTAAACCTAGTTTAAATCCTGTGTCTAGTGTGTTTCATGCTGTTTCACGGAAAAAGTGGGAAAGAGAATGCTATTTTCTCAGCTACTGCATTCCGAGAGAATTGGACTTCCTTATTGTCAATTAGAAACTTTTTAACCTTAATACAGTGGCCAGCTAAGACTACGTCCTTGCAGCTTATTGGGCTGTATACTTGCCAGAGTAGCTGGTTATGCAAATAGTTACGATCTCTCTCTCTTTCTCTTCCTAGACTATAGCAGAAAAGGAAACCGAAGTTAGAAATCTTCAGGAGCAGATAACACAGCTACAATCAGAACTTGCTCGTTTTCATCAAGATTTGCAAGAGAAGACTACACAAGAAGAACAGCTCAGGCAACAGATCACTGAGAAGGAAGAGAAAACTAGGAAGACCTTGCTTGCAGCCAAGCAGAAAATTGCACAGTTAGCTGGTATTATAATATTTTTTTTTTCTGTCCTTAAGGTGTCATCTTCTGTTTGGGTTTTTGATTTTTCCTGTGGAGAAGCATTTAGACAGGGTGCTTGGGAAAATACGGTCTACTTCATTTTTACTTGAAGCTTTTTTTTCTAGATTAGATGATACAGGATTGGTCTGAAACTTAAGAAAAATTTAATATCTTCAGGAGATGGTACAGGTATATAAGTAGTTGTTCGTTGGAGGAACAAAGTTTTGCGGAGTTTGGGACAGCCAAGGTGACAACCCTGCTGAAAAATTTTATATTTTTATAAGAAATATGGTATGTGAAAGTTAGAATTGCCTCCAGGAGCTCTGCCAGTAGCTTAACAAAGATAAGATTTCAAAATACTTCAGCAACCTCTTAAGGCAGACTGACATTCAGCACACAGGCTTAGTAGGCAGCTTTACAGTGGCAAGACTGGATTCTTTCCGATTCCTTTAGGTACAAAAGAACAGCTGACGAAAGAAAACGAAGAGTGGAAGCAAAAGAGCAGTTCATTAGAAGAGCAGAAGACTGAGTTGGAGGTGCGGATGAGTGCACTCAAATCACAGTATGAAGGTCGAATCTGCCGCCTGGAGAGAGAGCTTAGAGAGCAGCAAGAGCGACACCATGAACAGCGCGATGAGCCACCAGAGTCTACAAATAAGGTACAGAATCCTTTAGCTAGCTGTGGGAAAGGAAACAGCTTGCATGTCTCATGACTGAACTCGAGTCACGTACAAGCACCGTTGTCCAACTGCGTTTGGCTTTGTGCGTAGAGTAGTTAATACTACTTTACATGAAGGTGTGTTTTATGAACATCCTAAATAACAAATGGAAATTCTTGCCATAGGATTCCTACACTTTAATACAAAACTAAACCAAATAAAACAATGAGTCCTATTTTAGCACACATAACAAATTGTGGGCTATTGGAGTTCCATTGTCCCCTGGTTTTGCAAATATGCAAGTTGGCTTTAGTAAGACTTCAGAACTTTGATTTGAATTTTATTTGCTGCCTTAGTCAGAATTCCCACTGCTAACAAGTACGCAGTTCTGTTATTCACTGTGTATCAGCCAATGAACTGTTTGCACTCTGCTCTCTAGTTCTCTATTTTTATCCAGTATAATGGGTTTTAGCTGCTGTTTTCTCAATAGCTTCAGAAGATACCTGAGAAATTACTGAATTGGTTTGGATACTTGGTGTGGTGGATATGATTTGTTTTGTAGAATTTGCAGTAATCATGGAGTCTGACTAGTTATGATAGCAAGTCTTTTGGAGAAAACATTGTTAGTAGAGAGATCTGTCTGCTGAAGTATTTTACCAAATTGCTCTCTGTTTCGTATGTACATGGCATGATACTTCTCTTTCTTATTTGATAGGTACCAGAACAGCAGAGGCAAATCTCACTCAAGTCTACTCCAGCTTCAGGTGAAAGAGGAATGTGAGTTGAAGGGTTTGAGGGTTTTGCAGAGTTTGTGTGTCGTGGTTTAACTCCAGTCAGCAACTAAGCACCACACAGCTGCTTGCTCATTTCCCCTCTGGTGGGATGGGAGAGAAAATCAGAAAGGAAAAAGTGATAAAACTGGTTGGTTGAGATAAAGACAGTTTAATAGGTAAAGCAAAACAAAGAATTCATTCACCACTTCCCTTGGGCAGGCAGGTGTTTGGTCATCTCCAGGAAAGCCGGGCTCCATCACACCTAATGGTTACTAGAGAACACAAACACCATCACTTTGAACAGCCTCCCCTTCCTTCGTCCCCCAGCTTTCTATGCTGAGCATGATGTCACATGGTATGAAATAGCCCTTTGGTCAGTTGGGGTCAGCTGTCCCAGCTGTGTCCCGTCCCAAGTTCTTGTGCCAGCCTACTTGCTGGTGGGGTCGTGTGGGAGGCAGAAAAGGCCTTGATTCTGTGAAAGCACTGCTCAGCAGTAACAAAAACATCCCTCTGTTATCAACACTAATTACAGCACAGATCCCAAACGTAGCTATACCAGCTACTATGAAGAAAACTGTCCCAGCCAAAACCAGCACACTGTGATTGGTGTTTCTTGTTTTTGTATTTATCTAGTTGCTGCTCTTTTTACAAAGCCACTGGCTTTTCACAGTTTTTCTTCAGCAACTTTGAAGATACTGGCTGACATAATACATTCCTCCTGTTTTCTTAGCTACATTTTATCAATAAAGATTTTAAGCTGTTAAATTGTCATATTAGCCACCAGGAACATGATATCTGGGAAACATTACAGGGGTTTTTTTAAATGTTTTCAGACTTCAACATTCTTGAAGTTGTACAGTTTTGGTTGTTACCTTTAGCTTTGTTGGTTTTGGGGGGTATCTTCCTTGTGCAAGAATCTCAAACATGAGAAATGGCCCAAATAGATGGTAAATCTTAACAACAGATAAAACAATCAAATGGCTGTGCTCTAATATGGGAAATATTACAGTATTACTAAGTTCAGATAAAAAACCTCCCAGTTTTCATGATAGCATCCTTTTAAAAACAAGGCTTTCAAATATGCCTCTTAAAATTTGACTGATCCTTGTCTCAACCAAGAGAGAATGTTTCTCTCTAATCAGTTTTAATGTAAGATGTGTTACTTACTGTAATAAAGACCCAGCACAGCCAATGGTGCAAGCTATGCACTTCTCCTTTTGATCTGCTTAGTTTTCTAGTTGATTACCTCTGAAGAAACATGTCAAAACTGTGCTGGACAAAATGCTACTGAGAGAGGGTAGATTTAGATTTGATATAAGGAAGAAATTCTTCCCAGGGAGGGTGGTGAGGCATGGAACAGATTGCCCAGAGAAGCTGTGGATGCCTCATCCCTGGAAGTGTCCAAGGCCAGGCTGGATGAGGCTTGGAGCAACCTGGTCTAGTGGAAGGTGTCCCTGCCCATGGCAGGGGGGTTGGAACTGGATGATCTTTAAGGTCCCTTCCAACACAAACCATTCTGAGTAGTTACAGTGGGTCTGTCTGTTTGGTGGGTTGTTTTTTTTAAATATAAACAGATTTTGGAAGACAATTCACTATGCCTGTGTCAAGCTTTTAAATTTTGAACCTTTAAAACGTAGTATTTCTGGCTATGGTAATGTATTTACATTTGATATTTTTAACATCTGCTTTCTCTACTGCTATGATGAAATCAATATGCTGTCTTTCAGTGCTAGTACTTCAGATCCACCGACAGCAAATATTAAACCAACTCCTGTTGTGTCAACTCCAAGTAAAGTGACTGCTGCTGCAATAGCTGGGAATAAGTCTACTCCAAGAGCCAGTATTCGCCCAATGGTTACTCCTGCTACAGTCACTAATCCTACCACTACTCCAACAGCCACAGTTATGCCTACAACACAGGTGGAGACTCAGGAAGGTAGGCATTTTGGTACAGTATAAGGATCTACAGTAATCACAGATGCTACTTTTGCCTTCAAATCTTGATGATTATTAGTCTGAAAATGCCTCAGATAGTTTTATTGTCCGTGCATCTCTTTTTGATACTGTGCTTTTGTGACCACTTCTATTGCAACGAAGTTTTATTCCTCAACTGAAGATGGGTATAAGCAATGTCAACTCAATCTGCAAAACAATGCCTCGGCTTATTTAGGGTGTTCTGCAATGGAGAACACGAACTGTATTGGATAATATGAAGGCTGTTGAATGTGCTACTGTTTGTCTTTCAGCGATGCAATCAGAAGGACCCGTGGAGCATGTTCCAGTCTTCGGAAGCACTAGTGGGTCTGTGCGTTCCACCAGTCCTAATGTTCAGACATCTCTCTCTCAGCCCATCTTGACTGTTCAGCAACAGACACAAGCAACTGCTTTTGTGCAGCCCACTCAGCAGAGTCACCCTCAGATTGAGCCCGCTAATCAGGAGCCATCCCCTACCATCGTAGAAGTTGTACAGAGCTCTCAAATAGAAAGGCCCTCCACTTCTACAGCAGTGTTTGGCACAGGTTGGTTTTATTTTATAGGACAATGTTTTTTGAATAGTTCCTGTTAAGTAGCTCTGTTTGGACCCTTGTCAAAGCAGGCCTAACTTCAGCAAAAGCATTTACTTCCTTTTTTTTGCCCCACCACTTAGTCCATTGCACGTTTTACAAACCTCTGAGGTTAGGCTCCTTTCTTGAACCTGTAGAAATGGTACGTCTGAAATGTGTTCCTTAAATTAGAAAACAAAAACTCGCCTGTTTGTTTAACTATTCAGAGCAGCATTGGGATTTAGTGCATTAAACCTTGCTGCCTCTGTTTCCATGGCAATTTGGAGCAAGGTTGATTTAGGAGTCCTAAGGTACTCAGGCTGGCATGTAAAATGTAAAGAACTCTAAAGCTGCTCAATGTGATACTGTAGTACATCTGTTGATGGTGTAGAATGTTTATGCCCCAAAATATACTTATGTAAAATGCGTTTTTGTTTCCCAGCTGATACTCTGTTAAACTTTTGGGTGTATTTGTCAGAGCAAAGATGTTGGAAAAAGTGTTTTAGTTGCACCCTTACATTTGGGGTCAATTAGGTTGTGAATATAGGTCCAAGAGCATGAGACTTGTAACAAAAGGGGCTGATGTTTTCATGTCCTAGGAAACAGCACAAGGAGATTCTGATTTTGTTGTCATTCCATGCAGAAAAAGAGGCGATCTTCCAAACTAAAGTACCGAACCTTTTGATTTTATGTTTTGTGTATTTATTGTTCTGAAAATAATGAAGAGGCTCTTTTAAGTTTCAGCTACCCCAAGTTCCTCACTGTCTAAACGTTCCCGGGAGGAAGATGAGGATAACACTGTGGAAAACTCGGACCAAATTTCAGAGGAAACAGTGGATGTACCTCTTCCAAAGAAAATGAGAAGCATACAGAGAGTTGGACCTGAGGTTTGCAAGAATATAAAATGATTTTAAAAAATTAAATCTGTCCCTTAAAACTTGACTAAAACTTAATAAAATACTAGATAATATAAGAATTATATATATAAGAAAATAACAGGTAATGTAAGATACAACATTATCTGAAATAGGAAATTTTAATGGGAAGAGCAAATGTATTACTTCAGAGCAAGTCAGTTAGTTCTTAATATGGCTTTTTAATCTGTTGGGGAGGAAGCAATTATGTTTGGGTATCGTAAAAGGCAGAGGTTGTATCAGTTGCAATGAATGATGCAGATCATAGTGAACTGTAGGATAGAAGAGAGCATGCCATATTCTAAGACTGGGGAGGAAGAGGTTAAAACATTTTTCAGTGTGGTCTGAAAGTTCATTATCAACAGTTCTTCTGGAATAAAATAGTGTACTTGAGGAGATGCCAGGGAAGCAAAGGTGAGTTCCATGGAAAAGGTTACAGGAGATGCATGTCAAATACTGGTGTGAGGGAATTGGGTTGTCCTGCAAAAAAGGAATGAACTTGAGACAGCACCTCACAGCTGGAGACTCATAAATAATCTTAGGGAAGTCAAAGATGTTTTGTTAACTGTGTTTGAGAGGGATGTTGCATAACAGAAAAGGACAAGGTGAATGGGAAACCTTGAAGGTTCGTTTTTGGTCTTGGAAAGATTTAAAAACACTGAGGGCCAGTGGACTGGAATGGGGGAAATTACATTTCCCTAGGGCAGAGAAGTGAGGTGCTAGATAAAAGCAGAGCTGAGGAGTAATAGTAAAAGGGGAGCAAAATGCTGACCATGATATTTGAGGGAAAAGCTAATTTTTTTTTTAAGTTTAAAAAAAAAATATATGTGTTAACCAAACTTTAAGGTTAAAGGTGTTTTAAATGAGAAAAATTTATGCTCTTTCAGGAGGAAGTGACAGCAGAAGAGAGTACTGATGGTGAGGTAGAAGCTCAAACATACAATCAAGACTCACAAGACTCAATTGGAGAAGTAAGTATATTTGCAAAAAAAAAAAAAGACCCACAACTTTATTTCAGCAGAAATAGCTTTATTGCACTCTACACATACCTCTATAAGGAACACTCAGTACATTAATAAAGCTTTGCAATTTTGAGTTGTAATTCAGTGTGTTGTTTTAGAAATACTAGTATTTTCAACCCTGATTTTATATAGCGAAACAGAGATGTAGAGCTTAAATGAGTCAGTCTTAAAATGGATTGGAATTTTCAGTTTTTCACTTGCTGCTTTGGAGTACTTTGCTTTCTGGCTTTTCTTCTGGAGAAAGATTTGAGAAATCCTTGAGCAAGCTTAGTGTTATATTATGGGTCATGATGTGATAAACAAAGGAAAAAGGTGTTCCATCATCTTTCCAGCAATGGAGGTGAGGCTGACTGGCCTACAGTTAGTCAGATCCTCCTTGTCTTTTTTGAAGATTGTAGTAACACTGGTTTCCTGCAGTCCTCAGGCACCTCTCCTGTTCTCCAGGACTTTGCAAAGATTATGGAGAGTGGACTAGCAATGACTTCTGCCAGCCCTCTCGGCACTCATGGGTGCATCCCATCAGGGCCCGTGGATTTGTGCATGTTCAGTTTGCTTAATTGATCGGTAACACAATCCTCTTCAACTGAGGCAAAACCTTCCTTTCTCGTGTGAATCTCTGTGAACCTATATGTTTTTTTTCTAGTTCTGTAAAATGCCCATTGTAGCTGCGTTAGGAAAGCAAAATATAAGTGAAAACCATTAATTTAATTTCTTTACATCAGAAATGAGCAAAAGTAATGGTAATTCTCCAACTTGGCAAAATCTGGTGTTGAGTTGTGGAATCTATTTTCGTTAAGCATCAGAGTGTACGGAGTTTCTAGTCAGTCAATTTTTCCCTAATAACCTTCACATGTTTAAAAGGTATGACAAGCATTTGTCTCTCCGTTCAATCCCAGCTTTGTGATTTCTACTCCAGAGGTACCTTTAAATGTTCTTTAATCAACAGTTCTAGTGCTCAGCGTGATGTTGCTGGAAAACCATTTGCAACATTAAAGAGATGTGTTCAGAAAGTAACAGGTAGTTATCCTACCTAAACCAAGTCTTGAATGCCACAAAATACATGTGGTAGTCGTGAATTTTTTTTTTTTTTAATTATTTTTAAAGAGGTTGGGGGCGACTCTCCCTTGTTCATTTTTTTTCTGAACACTTGTTAGATTTGGTTCAAATGTTTTGAATATACATACGTGCTGAATGGCAAGAGAACTGTTTGCTACCTCTGTGTCTGGCTGTCATGTGAATTGCATTCTTGTTCCTCCAGACCGAAAGAACTCTACAACAGCAGCTCTGAGCTCATACTTAGAGGAGAGGTAGTTGTTCCATGATCCTGGGGAGACTTTGAGTTGTCTGTAGTTGATTGGTGTGAAAGTCGTCTGCAGCATTCTCTTTTGTCCTCTGCTATCTTGGTTAGTTATTAAGAAACAGCGATAACTAGTGTTTCGCTTCTAAGCGTCAGGATCTGTTTCTCTTCTTGTCCGATCACCAGTCTTGTGTGCTGATGGTAACTGCAGTGTTGGTGGAGTGGTCAGAGTGCTTCTCTACCCAGACTTGGCTGGATGTGAAGAAGGGGTGCAGTGCTTCCCCAGTGGTCAACAGTGATCCTAGTGTCTGTATTTGCTTATTGTGCTGGTGTTGGTGATAGCTCCTTAGTTATCTGAAATAGATGGTTTTTATGGACGTGCGTTCAGATGCATCATATATGAATACAGTATCGCTCATGATGGCACCCATCCAAATGAGATTGGAAGTGAAGGACAAAATATTTGTGTTGTAGAGCAGGCCTCCATTTGGTTGAGGTTGAGAGCTAGGAGTGGAGACAGGAAACTCCTAGAAATACAATGGACACTTTCCTGAAAAAGGTTTTAAGAATATGCTATATTTCATTTTGTTTATTCTGGTGAGTCACTTTCATCTTTTACAGGGTGTCACACAGGGAGAGTACACTCCCATGGAAGATAGTGAAGAAACTTCCCAGTCTATCCCAATGGATCTTGGACCTCTTCAATCAGACCAGCAGAATACTACTTCATCTCAGGATGGTCAGTCCAAGAGAGATGATGTTATTGTAATTGATAGTGATGATGAAGATGACGATGATGAAGAAAATGAAGGCGAGCAGGAAGTATGTGTATCTTATTTATCATTTTGTCTTTGATCAGATGTAAAGCTCACCTGGCAGGACTAATTTAATTTTTTTTTTTTTATTAACTGTGTGAATAATCTGTATTTATGTAGCCTGTACTTCTGGTGTTTCAAAGATACTTGCTAATGCAGCTTGATTTTTTTTTTTTGGGGGGGGGGTTTTGAGGTCATAAAATTCCACGGTGCTTCTAGGTTATCTGTGACTGTTCAACATACAAGGGTGGTCACTGTGAGGAGAGGCTGGGGCTGCCCCATGCCAGACACAGCCTCTTCCAGCTGGCGATGAGCCCATCAGCTGCTGAAAATGTTTAAGAAGGGCAAAGTGCTGCATTGGCAGCGTTAGTGTGAGGAACTGGGGGGAAAATGTGAGAAACAATTCTGCAAACACCAGTGTCGAAGAATGAGGGGAAGGAGGTGCTTTGAGTGTTGGAGTAGATACAGTAGCCCATAGAAGAGACCACATTGGAGCAGGTATTCCCCTGTAGCCTGTGGAGAGGAGGATATTCCCTGAGGAAAACTGCAGCCCATGGAAGCATAGGCTCTCCTGCCAGGAATTGTGGCCCATGGCAAGGAGCCAAGGCAGGAGCGGGTTTATCCTGGTGGATGGCAGGCCTTCAGTGCAAAGGACCTGCTGCTGGAGTAGGTCTTGAAGGACTGCAGCGTGTGCAGAGGACCCACACTGGAGCAGGGAGCAGCTGAGAGAAGCTATTATGGACTGACCACAACCCCCTGTTCCTTGTCCCCTCTGCCCTGCCTGAGGTGGGGAAAAGGAAGAAGAGTTGGGAATGAGGGAGTTGAGCCTGGGAAGAAGGGGGTGGGGAGAAGGTGTTCTACTTTTTGTTTCTCACCATCCAACTTGTTTTAATTGAATACAAATTGAATTAATTTTCCCAAAATTGAATGTTCTGCCTGTAGTGGTAAATTGGTAAGTGATCTGCCTGCCTTTATCTTGACCCTCAAGTTTTTCCATCTTATTTTCTACCCTTGTCCTGTTGAAGAGGGAGGGGCAAGTGGCTGGGTGAGTGTCTGGCAGCCAGCCAAGGTCAACCTAGCACAGCAGCTGAAAAATAAATACATGTACACTGTGGATAATAAATGCTGGACATCTTCAGAAAGAAATCCACTGACAGACATGGTCTGTGGACCACAAAGTGAGGTGTACCGCTTCAAGATTTTAAATCATTCCACAACGCTTTCCACACTTCCTTAAGCTTTTTTTATGGTCTTATCATAGGACTATGAGGATGAGGAAGAGGAAGACGAGGATGATGATGAAGACACAGGGATGGGAGATGAAGGTGATGACAGTAATGAAGGAACTGGTAGTGCCGATGGTAACGATGGATATGAAGCAGACGATGCCGAGGTGAGCTTTGTACCTCTTTTATAGCCTGGTAAATTTCTTGGAATAAATTGGTGTTGTAATGCAACTGCACAGACTTGAATATGTGAAAGAGAAAATCTTATTATGAATTCACCCCAGAAAATTGAGACTGCTAGTAGGTGACAGGAAGAGGGCTGAATGAAAATGCAAAGAAGAGGAGCCAGCAACAAATAACTGTAGATGCAAAGCTGATAAGGCAGTT
The DNA here is from genome assembly GCF_000690775.1 of Eurypyga helias. Taxonomy (NCBI): domain Eukaryota; kingdom Metazoa; phylum Chordata; class Aves; order Eurypygiformes; family Eurypygidae; genus Eurypyga; species Eurypyga helias. The sequence continues at coordinate 13,392 of NW_010243028.1, read as the reverse complement.
TCTTCAAAAGCCAGATATTTCATTGTTTATTATTTTTAAATGAGGATGGCTACATTGTTCACTTTTGTGTTTGTACAGATAAGCAAAACTTCTGAAATACCATGTCAGTTGTATATGTTTACCTGATTTTGTAGATAGTTACATAAATGTTTGAAAATTCTCAAATATTTTACTCTGTTTACTTTCTGGATACTTTTATACTGCTTTTACATTCTCTTTACAGCCTAGCTGATTAGTGCCAAGTCATATAGGCATAAGGCTGCAAGAATTGGGCTTGTTCAGCCTGGAGAAGAGGAGGCTCCGAGGAGACCTCATTGCAGCTTTCCAGTATCTGAAGGGGGCCTGCAAGGGGGCTGGGTAGTGACAAGACAAGGGATAACGGGTACAAATTGAAAACAGGGAGGTTTAGATTAGATATCAAGAAGAAATTCTTCACAGAGAGGGTGGTGAGGCACTGGAACAGGTTGCCCAGAGAAGCTGTGGATGCCCCATCCCTGGATGTCTTCAAGGCCAGGCTGGATGTGGCTTTGAGCAACCTGGTCTAGTGCAAGGTGTCCCTGCCCATGGCAGGGGGGGTGGAACTAGATGATCTTTAAGGTCCCTTCCAACCCCAACCATTCTGTGATTCTATATTATTTTTATGTGGGTTTTTTAGGGTGCTGATGGTACAGATCCCGGAACAGAAACTGAGGAAAGCATGGGAGGAGGTGAAAGCAACCAGAGGGCAGCAGATTCTCAAAACAGTGGTATGGTTATTCCATGTTCCTTCTGAGTCTGTGTTTGTAAGGGAGGAAAACGTAGAAGCTGTTCTGCATGCGTTACAATGTGTGCTTAGAAATAAGAATATAATGTGAAACGCTAAAGACCATTTTAACATGAAATGTAGGGTTTTCTGAAGTGTACTTTTCTGGATTTATTCTACATTCTTTTGAAAACCCTGCAAGTTTTGGTTGCTGTGGAGACTGCTGTTGATGGCTCAGTATTTTAGTCTCTCTCTAAGTCAGTGCTGGAATGCTCAGTTTGTTTTGGTGCTGACATAGCTGGCACAAGTCCTTTTAAGTGATTTTAAATAACAATACTGAGCTGTCTCCACTTTAGCAAGGGTAAAAATGCCTGTGTTGATATAGTAGAATTTGAAGACTTGACTGCATGTTTTCAACTCAGTTTGGAGGGCTTGGCTTTACTCCTCCACACTTCTGTATGTTTAAGGAGAAGGGAGTACAAGTGCTGCAGAGTCCACTTTTCCTCATGAAAGCTCAAGAGAACAGCAGCCATCATCTGCCTCAGAGAGACAGCCCCCTCGGCCCCCACAGTCGCCGCGCAGACCACCGCATCCATTGCCCCCACGACTAACTATTCATGCTCCTCCTCAAGAACTGGGTCCCCCAGTACAGGTATAAACTATCTCTAGCAGTTCAGAAGACTTAAAAATTACTGTAAGATTTCTTGTAAATACATCTTAAGAACTCTGCCTGTTGTAAAAATAGATGGCATCCTTAAAATGGTAGCTAAGCAAACTGTCTTAACATGTCTCATCCTGCAGACTGTGGCTGGAGAGGGAACACTAGAAGCCGTAAGGCATGTATGATGGATTTGTATCTTGAAATTACTATACCAGTGTTGTTTCAGTCAGTGATTGCTGGTATTTCCACTACAAAGCTGTTCTTGAACAGTTGGCAATTCAGACAGGTTGGCAGGGGTTTTCATTCGTATCTGCCCCACTGCAGATTGGGCAAAGGAATGTTGCTATTCATTTTCTAAGCTAAACCTTTCACAGTCTGTGCCTGACCCGTGAGTATACTCTGACTTAGACCTATAGATTTTGTACGTGACAACATCACAAGGTGAATTTTGCAAAAATGCCCTGACTGAAAATACCCTTTAATATTAACTTAGTTTGAGGCTTGGGGCCACAATATTTCTGTGTTCAAGTTTTCTGAACTCAGGAGAAAGTCAAGTAAAACAGTAGTGTCACTTACCCAGAATGTAAACCTTCATGATTCTCTTTCATGCTTAGGCCAGGCAGCAGATAGAGATGTGGAATAGCTGCTGCTGTGGTCTGTTCTTTAAGAAGGTACGATGCTGTACTGAGCAGTGTTGTACACTGACATATAATGGTTACACTTACTCATTCAGCCACCATCCTAGGCTCTGATTCAGTAACTGTATGGTATTAGAATTGCAGGAAAGCATTCACACTACTACTTTTCTTCTTTTCTATAAAGAGAATCCAGATGACTCGAAGGCAGTCAGTGGGACGTGGGCTTCAGCTAACTCCGGGTATAGGTGGGATGGTAAGTATGTGAAAGTCTACTACTGAAAACCTGTATTGAGGGAACATTCAAACCTCTTGGGTAAGAAGCCTAACTACTGACTTCAGGGGTGGGACGGTTTCTGTAGTCTTGCACAAGATACCTTAGTTGGATTGATTTCTGCATTAATGGAATGCAAATATTAAAAAAAAACAAACAAACCCCGAAACCACACACAGGAAGCTACAGATCTTCAAAAGAGGTTGAATTGATTTTGTCGAAGGCAGTTTTAATGACTTGTTTTTAGAATCAGTCTTTTAAAGTGAGTATGTTATTGGAAAAAGATGTTTTCAGCCTCATCCTAAAGGAACAAAGCTAACTCATGACTTCTGTCTGTGCCCTTCAGCTAATTTTGAACCCTTTATTCAGCTTCAGCTGTATTTGACAGAAGGAATGCAAGTTCAGGGAAGGAGAGAAGAGAGCATGACTGACTAAAAAAGTATCTCTTCTGAGATCAAGGCATCACCTCGGACTTTTTTATATGGCTTGCATATACCTGTTATTCAGTTTCTGCTTAGCACTGTTCTCAGTACCCATTGCTTTTTGCCTGGACAGTAACTGAGCACATGGGTACTTTGGAAATAAAGGTTTAAAAGATGCAGGAGGAGGACAGGGAGATGAAGATTGCCTCATGGAGAGAAGGGGGCTGAGGTTTCTCGCTTTGTAGGCAGTGCAGGAACAAGGGAGACAAGTCCAATAGGGAATATATGATTTGATTCACATTGTGAAAAATTCCCATACACTTAGGTACCTGACAGCAACCTGTATTGAGACAGGTGATTCCTATCTGTTTATGAATGAGTCACCCTAAGATTCCTTTGTAGTCAACAGGGAGATATGGCGCTTTGATGGTAGGGTGTTCTCATGGAATAGATACCTAAAAAGCCTTTGAAAGATGGGTGCTCTATAATTGTATGGGGTTTATTTTGCTTTGGTTTGATTTTTAACACCTGTAAGGGCGATCTGTATAAGTAGCTCACATTTAGATGTCTGAAATTAGACAAGAATTTTGTTGTGAGCCAAATCTGTATTTATTTTGCTGGACTACGTGGGGGAAAAGCAAACCAACCTTTAACTTGGCTTGGTAGAAACTGCAAATACATTGTAGGCTCTCATATCATTCTCTTTTTTTTCCCAGCAGCAGCACTTCTTTGATGATGAGGACAGAACAGTTCCAAGCACACCAACCCTTGTAGTTCCACATCGTACAGATGGGTTTGCAGAAGCCATTCAGTAAGTAGTTGTAAAGGCGGGGTGGGGGGGGGGTGGGAAGGGCATCTAATTCTTTCTGTATGTCAGTGGAATGAAAATAAATTCAAATGAAATGAACTTGTGATTGGAGTAACATGCTAAAATGTGCTAAGTAGTATGGTAGAAGGTTGCATCTAAAAATAAGTAATCATTATTTGAACTGTATCATGAAACTTATTAGCAAATTAAGAGGCAGATCATCTCATAGCATTGTTTGGGTTGGAAGGGACCTTAAAGACCATCTAGTTACAACCCCCCTGCCATGGGCAGAGACACCTTCCACTAGACCAGGTTGCTCCAAGCC
>NW_010243028.1:780-9339 GCF_000690775.1 Eurypyga helias | reverse complement strand
CCCAGCTTCCTTGTAGCCCCCTTCAGGTACTGGAAGGTGCTATAAGGTCTCCCTGGAGCCTTCTCTTCTCCAGGCTGAACATCCCAACTCTCTCAGCCTGTCCCCATAGGAGAGGTGCTCCAGCCCTCTGAGGATCTTGGTGGCCTCCTCTGGACTCCTGTGTGTTGTAACTTAGTGACTTAAGAAGAGATTAAGGAAGAAAGCTTCTATGTAATTTCCTTCCTTGTTCTTCCTACCCCCCAATATTAACAGTAAAAGTAGGAAAAGTTATCTCTGGTTTTGGCTTTGGGACAGTTCTGGGCACGTTCAGTAATCCACATAAAATTGTGAGACTTTGTAGGATGACTAAGTAAAGAATATTCTCTTCAGGGCAGTTCTACTGATTTCAGATGCAGTCCAAATAAGTTGGAGACACTCACTGCTACTTAATTAGCAGTGGTTTAGCTGATTTCTATGGTCAGTATGAATTGGTTTTGTGTCACGCATAATTTGTTCGCTTGGTTTGGTCAGAAAGTTGTCTCTTTTTTTTTTCTTTAAATCTCCCGACCATCACTGGAAAAATGCAAATTTCCTTAATTTGTTATTTTGATAGTTCCCCCCAGGTAGCTGGAGTTCCTAGATTCAGATTCGGACCCCCTGAAGATATGCCACAAACTAGCTCAAGTCACTCTGATCTTGGTCAGCTGGCATCACAAGGAGGTAAACCATTTCTGTACTTTGTTTTCCGTGGATGCTAGTGTGAAAAAGAAATAACACAGCCAGTGGAGAGAGACTGACAGAAAGTAAAAATGTGTTTCCTTCAAGGTGCTGCACTTCTCTTTGTGATGTGGTTTAAAAGTAGAATTCTTCTGTGGGAAGGAACAACAGGCTTGTGAACCAGAAGCTGAAATTTTACTTAGACACATTGCCTGCTGGGCACAAGAAACCTCATTTAATGAGAAAAGAAATATTGAAGGAATGGCTTTTAACTTGACTTTTACTGTTGGTTGTAGCTTTCCTGTGGTAAAATAATAGGGAAAACCAGAAAATGCAAAGAAATTTTCAGGATATATCCTTATGTGCTAAGAGACTGCCAGTCAATTTGTCTGTATTGGTTTTGCTTTTGTCCTGAATCAGTCCTTTTCCTCTGCATCCCTGTCTCCCTGGAACGCTATGCTGTTCTTTGAAGAAAGCGCACAGCAAAACAATGGCGTAAGAAAAGGATGAAAGTAAAACAAATATTTTCATCAAGGTTTTACCTTTAAATTATTGGCAGTAAGTCAGTACAGCCTAAAGTAGTACAAATCTCCATATTTCAGTACAAATCACTAGATTTCATCAAGTGTACAGAGAGAAGACAGTTAATCTGGGTTTTAGGTGGCTATTTTAATTGTCACTAGAACTTTGTGTTGCAGGTCTAGGAATGTATGAAACTCCACTGTTCCTTGCTCATGAGGAAGAATCAGGTGGTCGTAGCGTTCCCACAACACCACTGCAAGTAGCAGCACCAGGTAAGTGGCAAGAAATTTGCAGACTGAAGTACAGGTTGGAAACATTGACCTCGAAGGAAAGAATTAGATTATTGTTAATAGTACTTACTGCTATGTGAGGAATGTTCAGTAGCCCTTTCTCTGATGTGACAACAATTTTCAAAGTTTGCATTTCCTACAGATAATCTAACTCAGTGTTTATTAACTGCCTTTCCTGTGCAGTGACAGTTTTTACTGAAAGCGCATCAGCTGACGCTTCAGAGCATGCTTCTCAGTCTGTTCCGATGGTCACGACCTCTACTGGCAACCTGTCCACCACTGCCGAGGCTGGAGCGGGTGATGATGGGGATGAAGTTTTTGCAGAGGCAGAATCTGAAGGGTAAACCGTGACTTGTTTGGGTCACTAAGACTTACGTCATGTTAGTTTTAATAATTTGTTTTCATCCAAGTGTGCCTGTGATTAATTTTCAATTTAACTCATTCTGATGGGAAAGAAAGCTTGAACAGTATTTAGTAATTTTGTGAAGTAGTGCAATCTGATCTTTTAATCTAAAACTAAAGATTTTTTTTTGATTTTTCTCCTGATTTACTCCTAATTTTCTCCTGATTTAACATAGCTAATATAAAAGTCTCCAAAAAAAACCCCACAAACCTGTATTTTTCCAGAATGCAGAGGGCTCTGTAGAACCCAGATACTGATGGTAAAGTCCCCACTTTTGAAAACTTGTAGAATAAAAGCTAAAGCATTCCTGTTTGTTAATAGAGAAAAGCACTCTTTGTTACAAAGCAAGCATATATAATGAAGTCATTCAGTTAAGGCAGTGCAGGTACAAAAGATGTAGCACAAGGGAGAGGAATAAGCAATTCTTAAGAATGTTATGAACCAATGATTTTGTCTTCCACTTACCAAGTGCAATTTTTAGTATAATAACTGCTATATTTTGTATTATGATCAAATACATTACAAATCTCAAAGGGGTTATCATTTTATGCTGTGCTTTACTTTCAATTTTTATTGGTTGCAAAACAACAAAAGATCTGTAGTTCACAATTTACCTAAGCCTTTATCTCCTGATTGCAGGAGGTAGGAGGTTGGGTCATAAGAAATGGTACTGCTGCAAGTTAAATATGCCACATGGTTTTCTTGATGCAGCACCAACTTGGACTGCAGTAATCTTCTGCCTAGGAGTAGAGCATAAGATGGATATTCTAATGTTAAGGAGTCATATTTGTTTCTTACAAAACCATCTGATCTTTAGTGAATGAGAAATACATCCACTGAGGAACTAAGTGGTTCCCCAAACAAGCTGTAGTTTGGAACAGGCTTTGAGCTTGATAGGAGAGCAAGTCAATCTTGCTAGTAGAGAACAGGTATTTCCCACAGTTTGAGTTTTAGTTATCTTCTGACAGCTTTTATCTATTAATCAAGGTAAATAAAATGCATACCAAAAAGTGAGCTGCATTTAAACTAAATTGAATGTTTAATTTTTTTTTCCCAGACCCATAATGCTTTTTGGGTTTTGTCTTTTGAAGGCAGAGTCCAAGTAACTTAGGTATTGCACCAGTGAGTGATCTTAAAGCATAACCATTCAGTGTGGTCCCTCCATTCTTCCCCTTTCTAAACATGCACACCACCACATGTTAGGTTTTTTAGTGATTGCTATTAAAGAAAATCACAGAATCCTAGAATGGTTTGGGTTGGAAGGGACTTTAAAGGTCATCTAGTTCCAACCCCCCTGCCGTGGGCAGGGACACCTTCCACTAGACCAGGTTGCTCCAAGCCTCATCCAGCCTGGCCTTGAACACTTCCAGGGATGGGGCATCCACAGCTTTTATGACCTTCTGTGAAAGACAGTATGTTGAATGTGCATCTGGAGTTGGGTTGCATATCAAGGAATTTACATTGGTTTTTTTCCGAAATGTCAGATAAATATCTCGTGATTGGGTAGGGCGAACATGACAGAACAGAATAAAACCAGTGCGAAACTCTGGGGAAAGACATTTGCATAGAAATCTTTCTGCTCCAAGGTGATGCTTCTTTCCTAAGCTTTTTTGAAACTCTGTGAATACACTTACATGTTTTTTCTCTCCCTTCCTTCTCTGCTAGAATCACTTCGGAAGCAGGCCTAGAAATTGATAGCCAGCAAGAAGAAGAATCTGTTCAAGCATCTGATGAGTCAGATCTTCCTTCGACTAGTCAAGATCCTCCTTCTAGTTCCTCTGCAGGTACAGGTTAATTGCTGGAATTAGTTTCATACCATTTCATTCAGTGTGGGAATTTTTGGACCCGCATCATGCACTGCTGGTAGCCAAGATACACAGAACAAGATAAAACTCTTAGAGCAAGGTCACCATTTGATGCTTGCAGCTTAATGGCAAACAATTTTTACTTGGAGCACAGTAACTAGAGTGGGCCGTAGTAAGAATAGGGAGCAAAAGTTACTGATGCTTTGGTGATTCTGTCCACTGCTTCAGTTGATGTCAGATTTCAAAATACTTTGTCATTCAATTAAATCGTCAAAGAACAGTTAGGTAAATCACTGTTGAGTTACCAATTTACCACCTAGCACAGGTGATGAAAGAAATCCCAAACTTAACTTGGTTTGAGGCTTTTATTTGTATCAGAGATGTCAATGAAATAAGGATGCACCTTCATAATTTTAAAGTAAATCCAAGAGCATAATGTGTATCAAAACATGTAAACGTTAACAGTGAGAGACTGTACTAGACACAGACATTCTTTCCTGCATTTCCACTTCTTCACAGACACAAGCAGCAATCAGCCTAAGCCGTTTCGACGTGTCAGACTTCAGCCACCAACATTAAGAACTGGTGTTCGTGGTCGTCAGTTCAACCGACAGAGGGGTAAGTGTTCATAATTGCTCAAATTCAGACTTTTTCTAACAAGTTTTTAGTACTTTCTTCCTGTGGGGACCATATATGAAGTACACTGGTGTTTGCCTGCAAGACATTGAATAATACAACACCCCTGATCTAGCTTTCAATGTGTTACCCTAAAAGCTCTGTAATGTTATTTTAGTGTGTTAGTCTGAGCATTTTATAGATAGGCAAACTTTCTTCTTATGTGGCACTTGGTTCTTATCAGTGGCGAGAAAGTAAATGGCAGTAGATCCTAAATTTTGCCAAATTTAAAAAAAAAATTTAAAAAATAAAAAATAATGTTAGAACATAAGTTTAGAAATCTGGGTTGATAACATTACAGGTCAGTTTCCCATTTGGTACATTAAGGATTCCAGTTGTTACATCACTGTGTCTTACACTGATTTTAAAAAAACACCAACCACCACCACCAAGAAGTTTATGGAAGCATTACAGGTTTTTGTAACGCAATGTAGAGTTAAACCACAATAACAAATTGTTTGCAACTTCTATGTTAAGAAAAATGCTTAGATTAATTGTGTTCAGTTTGGCATTATTCAAACATTGTAGAAGACTTGATACTAGCATTGAAACACAGGTATCTGGTATCTGAGTGAGGAGGTGGACTGAGGATGGATTTTCTTTCTAGTCTATCGTATTTCTTTAATAACTAATGAAGGCACAACTGATTTCAGACATGATAAGAATGCTATACTTGCTCTTTCTGCACAGGGCCCGAGATAGGATCACAAGTCAAACAGTATTCTTTTAAATGACAGAGGAGGAATGTGTCCATATCCCCAGGCTGTAGGGGAGGGAGAGGGAGCTCAAATTGTATCCAAAAAGAAGTGCTTCACTGCAGTAGCAATTCCTTACAGGATGAAATACCACATATACCAATGGTTGATTAAAAGGGTGAAAAGGATTTATATTAATGCTTTTGTTTTCTTTCTCAACACAGGTGTAACTCATGCAATGGGAGGCAGAGGAGGCCTGAACAGAGGAAACATTAGTTAGATGATCTGTAATTACTGCTGTGTATACAAAAGTGCCAGTTTGCCTGTGGTTGCTTTAGTGTAATGAAGCTAGAGCTTAAAGCGGCATTTTCTACTTAGAATTGTGTGCACACATTTCAATGTTTTTATTAATAAAATTAGACAAAATGTCAACATTCATATGGCATCTTTTTTTTTGAGATCCTCTGCCACACATCACTTGTTAGGACAGTTGTACCAGTCTTTGGATACAGTCTTTCCTGTGAGAGCAGTAACAGGTCTTGCTATTCTTTTGCCAATATCCAAACTGTAGTAGCGATCTGAAAGGAAGATGTCAGAATTAAATTCCAGAAACAACGTGTAGTACATGGAAAGAATATTGAAGTTAAAGCCTTCCTTTTAATTTAATTTACGCATGAGTAGCAAAATTTTTATTCTGCATACATATATGGAGTAGAGAGCCTATAACAATTAATTTTTGTCCTCAACTTTACTTTTTTACATGTCCTTCTTTATGTTTAGCTAAGTTTTACAGTACGGCTAATAGTTAAGCCTGTTCCAAGAACAGGGGGTAGGGGAGAATACTCATACTACTGGAACAGAGATATAATCTTAAGAGTTCTTTATGTTTAGCTAAGTTTTACAGTACTGCTAATAGTTAAGTCTGTTCCAAGAACAGGGAGTAGGGAAGAATACTCATACTACTGGAACACAGATATTATCTTAAAGAGTTCAGAAATCAAACAAACTAGAAACAAAACAATCCTGCACTGACTACAAAATTGGGACTCTGTGGTCCTTGAATGCGCATTTGCTTATGTGTTTAGGTTAGGAATTAGATCGTACTGGAGACTTAATTTAGTGTCCTGTATTTGGGTACAACTAGTTTTTAGAGCTTATTTTTCTGGAAAATTCAGAAAATTCTGAGGAACACTTTTACATGATCCTGGCTGGAGGGAAAAGATCTACCTAATCTGGAATCATAGCTAATTTTTTTTCCTGTGAAGCAAAACGGTTGACATCCCTCCCTTTTTTATTTTGTTAGAAATGTAGTTCCATGGAAGCCAGTGAAATATCTATCGATGTGCAGTGGTCCAGGGATTTCAATCTATCATTACTACAAATCTGCATTTAGGTGTCAGGTTTTTTGTCACTTTCTAAGCCTAAACTGTTACAGCAACGCATTCCGCAACTGGTGAGTTTGAATCATTGTACCTCATTGCTGCTAGTTGTCCTGTGACTTGATTTTTTTTAATAGTAATATCTCTCCATTACAGGCAACATTTTAATTCTCAGGACGTTTTAGTAGCAAAATTAGTCTTGCAGAACCACAGGCGGTAACCTCACGCTTCAGAAGCCTTGGAGATCCATGGGCTGCTTTCTTCCCCATCCCCTAGTCTTCTGAGCTACATAGGAACTTGCATGAGCTTTAACTTACTGTAAGAGAAGGCATAATAATCATAGCCGTCCGGCTTATTGGAGTTGGGTAGCGATATAGTCGAGTGAATAACTTTCGGGAGCCCTCTCCAGTAGGCAGTCATTTTGATTTCCTTATGCAAAACTCCTGCAAGAAAAGAAAAGTTGGGAGATGTTGCTGTGTGTCTGCTGTTAGCTATCATTTGCTTGTATAATTACAGCAAGCGAGATCTGTTGGATTGAAAAGAATTTAAAAGTACTATATTTTAAAATAATGGAACAAAATGTTGTGTTTCACAAACTACGAAGATTCAAACAGTTGTATAAGAGAAACTGAATAAACGTAAGTTACCAGATGGATATGGGTTGATTCTGACAGTCTGAATAACGGTTGGCATTCTTACTGCACGCTGAAAGCGTCTCCGGATTACAAATCTTGGGACGTAAGCTGGGTATCTCACGGTAATGTGTGTTCTTCTTCGGCACTTCCTGGCTGGTTCTTGTCTGTACACGTACTGTTGCATGTTGCCATCTGAAACAGATATTAGTTTCCTTTGTTTAAAAAACAAACACCAAACCACCAGCTCGATCAGACCTGAAAATGTCACTGATGTCTGTACCACAGGCTTTCCTGCGTGTCATGGGGATATCAACAGTGTTACTTTAATACATCTACAGCTGTTGCAGCCATCAGCTTTTTATATCCCTTCCTACACTCTGAGATTAAAGGCTTGCTCTCTAAATCCAGCCTGTGCTTCCAGGTGTAGCGATACCTCCTGCGGCTCGTTACCGTACAAAGTACCCTTCCAGTGGAACCGCTTTCGCTGCCACGTACAAAGTACCCTTCCAGTGGAACTGCCTTCGTTGCCGTCGTTCCTATTTATCGAGGAAAGGGTAAGGCAGTCATTTTAGGCTGTGTGAGAGGAGGCCTAGACTCCAGGAAAGGATTTGTATTTCGTTAACCTCTGCTTTTTAAATTCAGATAATTCTTATGTTGGCGCTGCATCATTCATATAACCTCTGCTTTTTAAATTCAGATAACAATTCTTATGTTGGCGCTGCATCAGTCATACGAGATTAAGGATATTACGTTAATTTAAAATAAGAAATAGGGAGGTTTCCATACATAGTTTTGAACTAGTAAGATTTAAGCCTTCCCTTCTGTAATGTGAGACCAAAATAGTTTTACCACCAGATAACTTACTTTAATATTTGTCCACTAAGATGGTAGATTCTGTCCCTTACAGTCCTGTCCATTTTAAAATGCACTTAAAGATCTGTAAGTACAAATTTTTAAAGCTTCAGGCTATTTTTTGACCACCAAGCACACTCTGACATCACTTACGTTTCTGGTTTTGAAAGAAAGGTGTCTTTCACTCAAGACAGTGTGTTTCATTCCAAAGGCAATGGAAGCACCTTTTGATTATCCGTGAACTTCTGAAATATGAGACATACCTTTTTTGATAAAATAAACGGATTCTGGTCTGTTCCTGTATCTTGCCACAGGGAGGGTTGCTACTATTTTCCCACTTAGCCCTGCAAATCCGTTGGCAAGAGGTTTGGGATAGCCTTTATCCATAACACCATTAGTGAAACGCCAGTATAGGGGACCCTAAAGATTTAAGGTAAAAAAAAAAAAGCTTTAGAGGAAATGCATTCTTGGTAACTGAGCTTCAACGAAGACAGGAATATAATCCTAACAGCAGCATTTTGATAACTACATTGTCAAACTGGAAATGTTCCTACATCCATTAAAACCAGGAAAAAAATACCGCTTCACAAATTACCTTTTGCAGCCT
>NW_010243028.1:0-725 GCF_000690775.1 Eurypyga helias | reverse complement strand
GAGGATCTTAGAAAGGAACTGCTCAGAGGGGTTACTGAATGGAGCAATTTGCTTTCTAAATCTCTGAATTTTCATGGATAGAAAAAGCTGCTTCACTTCCAGGACTGAATGATGAATTGGGAAGTAGCTGTGTGATGTTTTAAATGAGGTGTACACATCTGCCTTCCTGAAGGTGATAATGAAATGTATTGGGAAAAATACAGCCCATGTTTGGGTAAGGGACAGACACGATCGATTACCCATAAAGAGTTGGAGCTTTTTGTAGTGTGGCTCATACGTACATCCTTGTACCTGAAGGGGCCTGTGAGAATGCAGGAGGGGGGGGTTTGTAAGGGTCTGTCATGACAGGACAAGGGGTAACAGGTTTAAATTGAAAACAGGGAGGTTTAGATTGGATATCAGGAAGAAATTCTTCACGGAGAGGGTGGGGAGGCACTGGCACAGGTTGCCCAGAGAAGCTGTGGATGCCCCATCCCTGGAAGTGTCCAAGGCCAGGCTCGATGAGGCTTGGAGCAACCTGGTCTAGTGGAAGGTGTCCCTGCCCATGGCAGGGGGATGGGACTGGGTGATCTTTAAGGCCCCTTCCAACCCAAACCAGTCTGTGATTCTATGATTCTTCCTGAGCAGCACCATCTCCGGGCAGATGGGGGGGGCGGGGCTGGGGGAGCGACCACCCGTGCCGTTTCAAACCCACCACAGTGTCTGAAAACCCCGTTTGTCCTGTA
>NW_010243027.1:21543-24356 GCF_000690775.1 Eurypyga helias | reverse complement strand
TACCATGCTGAGTAGATCATCCACCTGGTCACACCTGAAGCACGTAGGCAAGGCTCACACAATGAAAAATCTCAGGCATGTCAAATCATGTCTTCACCATAAGGATATGAGGAAGAAATTTCAGAAGATCATTATGCAAATTTTATAATATATTTATTAAAGTATTCCCTTTAAAATAATTATTTTAAATGCGTTTTAAAATATGAAATAACTGCCAAAGCCTTCTGCTGATCCAAGTTAGTTTAGGAATGTTAGAAAAGGTTTTTTCTGTCATTGTACATACTGTTTAGTCTTCTGGAAAGCTAGATTAAATTTCTATATTTCTAACTAATAAGGAACATACTTTTAAAGAAACACAAATGGTAAAGTTGAAAACAAAATAAATAACACATATCTCCATTTTTTGTGGCCTTTCAGCAATTTTACAAAACTCAACAAAGCATTTGTCCTGGTCCCAGGCAGCAATGAGCTGCTCTCCTAGGACCAGTCTATAAGATTTTGTTTCATTTCATAATACATTACACTGAGTGGTCACTGTACCCTCCCATACCCGTGGCACTGGGAGCGGGCCGGGGGACGCTTGCAGAGGCTGGACTCAGAAGGTGTGGGTGGGGTCGTCCCAGAGGTTGCTGCTGGCAGCGTGTTTTTTTGCCAGCAGCGTGTTTTTTTTCCTCTCGTCACCATGGTCTGAACCTTGTGTTGGGCAATGAGCAGACAGTTAACGTCTTTGGTCAGGGAAATTGCTCTGGGAAAGGGCAGTTGAAGGTTTTCTTTCCCCCTGTTCTCAGCTCCTGGGCTCAGGGAGGTTGCTTTTCTCCTTGGGGTTTTGGATTTATTTTTGCTTGCTGTCCTGGAACCTGGCTGGGTCTGTTCCACAGTTGGTGAGATCCTGTATCATTTGTTCTATTGTTCTGTTCTTTTAATTACTTATTAGCAATAGCATTGTTAGTAATTCCATAAGTTTTATTTATACAATTCAATTGTTCTTATCTCAACTTCTATGAGCTTCCCTTGTTTTCCTCCAACCCTTCTTCACTGGGAGTGGGTGGCGTGGGGTGGTAGAGCGACTGGTGGTGCTTAATTGCCCAACAGGGCTAAACCACGATAAGTCTTTTTGGTGCCCAACGTGGGGCTTGAGAGAACTGAGGTAAGAAACAGATTGTGGTGAGTGATAAGCCTGGTAAAAAATTGTGGTGGTGTTTGATCCAGGCGCTGAGTGCAGGAATTTTCAGGTTACTGATGGAATGGCAGGATCTGTTGTCTTATGTGCTACAGATCACCTTAATTTTTTATATTCAAGACGGGCTGAGGGGTTTGGTCTGGCTGTTTGGTGTGGTGCTGATACTGGCAGGGATACTCTACTTCTATCTGTACTTAATATTGTTGGCTCCCTGGTACATCGTGAGTTATCTCCTGGAGGCTTTCCACAATTACACCTCTCCCTTTTTCCCCTCAGGGACACAGTTGATAGAGGTAAGGTTATTTGGTGCTGGGGTGGATGTGGAAACATTTTTTCAATTTTTTCCCTCTCCTCTCGGACCTACGGCAAAGGCACACAAGTATTTCAGAGGCTAAAATGCTGGGGTCACCTGCTGGAGAAAGGGGCATTGATAAAGCTATTGGACATAGACCACAAAACATCAGCCTCTGGAAACGACTCCTGACCAGTGTGAAGGAGTACCCTTTTAGAGAAAGTGTGCCACAACGGCTACGCAGATGGACCAGCATGGAAAAGGGCATCCAGTATCTAAGAGAACTAGTGGTGCTGGAGATCATTTACCGAGTCCCAAACAAACCATGAGCATCTATCAACCCAGATCAAGTTTACTGCACCAGACCCATGTGGCAGAAGTTAATGTGGAGTGCACAACCCTCATATTCTAGCATGCTCTCAATAATAATTTGGAGAGAGGATGAGGCATGAACTGTAGATGAGATGATTCACCGATTCCAAGAGTACGAGGAAAGTCTCTCCTCCTCTATACAGGCCTGTGTCTCAGCTGTGGAAAGACTGTCTAAAGAGTTTAAAGAATGTCAAGAGGAGATGTTCCGCTCCCCACCTCCATGAGCCAGTGTCTTGGCTATCAAAAGCAAGTGTTCCCCTCCTCCAAGAAGGGAATACAACAGATATCCATCTCAGGGTAATATGTGTTTTTACCTGAGAGATCACAGAGAGGACATGAGGAGGTGGGACGGAAAACCTACCTCTCTCCTGGAGGAACGAGTAAGTGAACTGAAAGGAAAAAGTTCTACTAGTGTCAGAAAACTTGCTGCTTCTGTATCTAAATGGGATGAACAATCTGGCATGATCAATAATCCTTTTCTCCAAGACATGAGTGAGGCAGGTGAGTATTAGAGGGGCCCTGCCTCCAGCCAGGTGGTGGAAAGGGACAACCATGTTTACTGGACTATTTGGATTCGATGGTCAGGCACATCAGAGACACAGGAGTACAAAGCTCTAGTGGACATGGGTGCACAGTGTACCCTCATGCAATCAAGCTATAGGGGGATACAGCCAATCAGTATTTTTGGTGTGACTGGTGGGTTTCAGCAATTGACTCTGTTAAAGGCTGAAATAAGCTTGACTGGGAAGGAGGGTCAAAAACACCCCATTGTGACTGGCTCAGAGGTTCTGTGCATCCTTGACATTGTCTCAAGAGAGGATACTTTAAGGACTCAAAAGGGTACTGGTGGGCTTTTGGGATAGCTGCTTTAGAGACTGAGGACATTGAGCAGCTGTCTGTCTTGCCTGGTCTCTCACAGGGCCCTTCTGTTGTGGGATTGCTAAAGGTTGCAGACCAACAGGTGCCAAT
>NW_010243027.1:20578-21410 GCF_000690775.1 Eurypyga helias | reverse complement strand
GGAGAATGGCCCTACCTGGAGTCTCTGGCAGAAAGATGCAGGGGAGACCTGAGGTTGACCCCTAGGATTTCGAAGCCAGGGATACAGAAGATCTGAGGTCTGCTACACTCCAACCGAAAAAAAGATACTGGCAGCTTATGAAGGAGTTCCATCTGCCTCAGAAGTGGTTGGGACTGAAGCACACCTCCTCCTGGCACCTTGACTGACAGTGCTGGGCTGGATGTGTCTCTTCCACTCATCATGCCACTGATGCTACAAGGAGTAAGTGGATTGCCCTGATCACACAGCGATCCTGCATAGGGAATCCCAGTCACCCAGGAATCTTGGAGGTAATCATAGACTGGCCAGAAGGCAAAGACTTTGGAATGTCACCAGAGGAGGAGGTGACACGGGCTGAAGAAGCCCCTTTGTACAACCAGTTGCCAGAAAACGAGAAGCAGTATGCCCTGTTTACTGATGGTTCCTGCCGCATCGTAGGGAAACATCGGCGGTGGAAAGCTGCTGTGTGGAGTCCCACACGCCAAGTTGCAGAGACTGCTGAAGGCCAAGGTGAATCCAGTCAGTTTACAGAGGTGAAGGCCATCCAGCTGGCTTTGGACATTGCTAAACAAGAGAAATGGCCAGTGCTTTACCCTTACACTGACTCATGGATGTTGGCAAATGCCCTGTGGGGTTGGCTACAGCAGTGGAAACAAAGCAACTGGCAGTGTCAAGGCAACCCATCTGGACTGCTGCGCTACGGCAGGACATTGCTTCCCATCTAGACAACCTGGTCGTCAAAGTGCGTCACGTCGATGCCCACGTACCCAGAAATCGAGCTACTGAAGAACAT
>NW_010243027.1:16288-20474 GCF_000690775.1 Eurypyga helias | reverse complement strand
AAGTGAGAGATGCCACGTACAGATGGGCTCGTGACCAAGGGGTGGGCTTGACCATGGATGCCATTGCTCAGGTTATTCACGTATGTGAGACATGCTGTCATCAAACAAGCCAAGAGGGTAAAGACTCTTTAGTATGGGGAGTGATGGCTGCTGAAATATAAATATGGGGAGGCCTGGCAGGTTGACTACATCACCCTCCTCAAAACCCGCCAGGGTAAGTGCCATGTGCTCACAACGGTGGAGACAACCACGGGGAGGCTAGAAACATATCTTATGTCCCATGCCACTGCTCAAAATACTGTCTTGGGCCTTGAAAGGAAAGTCCTGTGGCTACATGGCACCCCAGAAAGAATTGATGAGAAATTCTAGCTAAAAGACAGACTTAATCATAGAAGATGTTGTTAATTTGAAATTATGTAATTAGTGAAGGAATGTGGCAAGGCTATACATCTGCTTCCTTCCCATTTGCACACTTAAGGTCAAAGATATCAATTAATTAAACTGGTAGTAAAATTGGTGTCCTAACCAACATCTTGCTTTGATCACTTGAAGTCTAAATGTACCTATTAAAATACATATGATATCCTTATATAAATGAAGAATATTTTTATGCTATCTTTGTGCTTATTTTTTTGAATGAATGGTCAGTACAACAGTTTAATCCCCTTGTATTTAGTAAGATACAATTAAATGCTAAAGTAGTACCTCATATTCTTCACCTATCTGAGAGTGGCTAAGTGTGGGTTACACATGGTTGGCTGATCCTGTAGCATAGCTTTGCAGATGAGATTCAGATCATGTTCTATCTTTTAGCATAGAAGTGAAGTGAGAAATTAAAAGGTCCCAAGTGTGACATCCCACATATGCTGCTGCCAGAGTATATGGGTCACAACATGGAAATGTTTGATCTTTCAGGTATTTTACCTATTATTTAATAGATAAATAATCATTACTCTCTACCTTGAGATCTAGGGGGAAAAAAAGTTAAAAATCCGGGAATCAGATCCACATCTAGACTCTTACTCTAGTCCCATAAGTGTAATTCATAAATAAAAATCTACTTCTTATTGCTTCTTTGGCAAATTCTGCATGATCTATTCCCAAATCACCCAGAAACATTCTCAGTCATGTCTGTGCAACTTTTCTCATAACAGGGTTTTGCACAGGCATAAGGGAATGCACAAAATAGTTCTGCGAATGAAACTTCATTAGCCATTACATCAATAAGATGAGTCAGAAGAGAACTCTTGGTCCATCCACCAGAACTGTCTGTCTTCTTCAGGATTAACAGCAGCAAATGCAATTGATTATCTTCATGACAAATGAAGGCAAATAGAACTGAATCCATCTGGGATTCAATCCACCTTGATGTGCTACAGAGTCATTCCTTATACTAGCACTATGCTTTCAGTTGTCACATCAAGCCATGAATTCAACCCTTATTTATCACAAAGAGCCTCCCATATTGATAATCTTCTGCTTGCAATGGTTGATCTAAATGAATATTTATCTTGCATAGACCAGAAGGAAACCTTTGTGATTAGGCACACAATGTATTTTATTTTATTTATTTCATTAGAAAAAGTAGTACTCTTATCTGAATAACTGTTCCACGTGGTTATTAGCTAAAATCCAATACTTCTTGAGTAATATTAAGTTTCAAATATTTCTGTCCCTGTATTACAAAGGCAGCAGGTTCTGATTGTTCATAAAAAATGCATATATAGGTATAAATTCAGATTATTAGATGAATATATAGTATGGCAAAAGCCCCTCTCCCCCTTAATGTCTGAATTAAGAGCAAGAAACAAATGCCTATTTTAATGATCTATTTACAGTGATAAATTTAAAACTAGATACCTGAGCATCCACAATTATTTTAAGAACCCTAGTGGAATATTTAACTCTTTGCATAGTATATTAAACATTTTAAATATAAACACATTTTTCCAATAAAATTATGAAAAACAATATGCCAGTTTAATAAAGACTCACAGAGCTGTAATTTTTAAATATTAATTAATTAATTTACTGTGATTTCTCTGTCTAAATGAGTTGCAAACCTGAGGATCTGAACGCTCCAGAATAGAAAGTAAAATTAAACATAGAGTCTATTATGATCTGACCACTACTTCATTAAAAACAATAAATAACTATAATCTACATCTTTTATTTTCTAGTGTCTTATAAATCTAAGCCAAGTAGAAACTCCATGACCCTTTCCAATATTTTTCATTTTGCCACAGGTACAGCAAGAAGTACGTAAGACCATACACTGTTTTATCCCAGAGTATGGATTTCTACTGTTCTGGATGCACAGCAAGTCAGCTGTGGATTTTCCTCCCTCCTCTCTTTCCCAAACCTTCAAGATGAATTTTTCCAAGTATATGTTCCATAATACCTCTTATTTTGGACACCCAAATTAATGTTAACGTTGAAAAACCCCATGTCCTCTGCAAAAAATATGCAGGAAAACATTATCATAATCCACCACACCAAACACTAGGGACACTACTTGCCCTGTGAACAGAGGATGATAAAGGATTCTTCAGTGAAGCATCAGCATAGAGCAGCACTGACCAGTGGTCAGTAAGTATCCCTATTAACCTCAGTATTCATAGAAGTAAACTGATTCAACAAATGTCCCTTGAGTGAGAAATGAGTTTGTGGACCACTCATTTCTCAAATGAAAACACTTGCTGTATAAAGAACATTAGCATAAAGAACTATTGTCATTTGGCTCTTCATAATAATTCCATAGAGTAGCCGAAGACTGTACTTTCAACATTTTAATTTAGACATGTTGAGATAGTTTGTCTAATCATTGTTCTCACTAAAGTGAAATTTTTGTTTTCACTTGCTATAAATCCTAATAAGAGAAGGATGCAAGATGTGCTTAAATTCAGTATAAAACTGCCTGTTTGAGAAATTGTACACCATGGTTTTCCTCACACCATAGTGAAAAACAAGAGCTGTTTATTCAGTCCATGAAGAATGTTATGAAGACATTTCCATACTGGTAGAAGATGCATACATATTAATAAAACCTCATTTGATTCTGCCTTAAACTTGGTGAGAAATACTTACCTTGTATATGTTTGCAAAAATTAAATGTTTTAATAGGAAAACATTCCCACTTTGTCAGGAAGACTTGTCCAAAATTCTTGGTTGGATTTTTTCTAGGGTTTTGAATGACAGAATATGTTATATTTTATTCCATCATGAGCATGTAGACATTTTTCTGCCCAAAGAAAGAATTGTCATATCACCTCAGTTGCAGTGGTATTTCAGTGTCACTGTTGTCTCATTCTTGGGAACTTATTTTTGAAATACAAAAATGATAAAGTTTCTGAAAAAAAAAACTTGGCTAACCAATAAATAGTTTTTAAGTTCGGAATACTTAAAAGATCACATTTCAGTTATTTGCAGGTACAGACTTGTTCTTACGCTGCCTAAGAGATTGTGAAATTTATTTCCACAGCATTCCAGAATAGTTTAAATTATTTTTTCAAACAGATTTCTGTAATAATGACAGTAACAATAACTAATAACAATGACAACAATAATAATTCTGTCCATTATGAAATACTTAAACTGACCCTTTTATGTCAGACAGACTACTTGCAAAATATGTCCTGTAATAATGGTGGATATAACTTTTAAACAAATAAAATAAATAAAGCAAGGTTCCCATTTCATTCCTCCTTTCTCTGAAAGACATTCTGAGTTCTGCAGTCAAGAGATATTTAGTGCTGGGAGCAAAATCAGAATTCATAGACTTAAGGGAGGGTGGGTGGTGGGTGGGTGAAAGAAGGAAAGGTTGGATAGGACCTCAAGACACATATTTGTCTTTTTCTGTCTCCCCGAATACACCACAGTTATGTCATTCCTAGTAGCTACTTGTCAACTCTGCTCTAAACTATTCCTAAATTTGGACACTCCATAACCTCCTGAGGCATTCTACTCAAGCAATAGCATACCCAGACATCAGAGTATTTTTTCTCATTATCTGTATCCTAAGTCATCCTTCTTAATACTATTATTCTTATTCTCTCCATGATGGACAGAGTGGAGTAATGTATACATACTCTTTTATAATAACAGGTTTTTAATAGTAAAACTGAAACTCTCCTGATTTTAGAATCATAGAATGCCTTGAGTTGGAAGGGACATTAATGATCATCTA
>NW_010243027.1:0-16198 GCF_000690775.1 Eurypyga helias | reverse complement strand
GGGCTTCCACAGCTTCTATGGGCAACCTGTTCCAGTGCTTCACCACCCTCTCTGGCTAAAATTTTTTCGTGATATCTAATCTAAATCTCCTCACTTTCAATTTAAACCTGTAACCCCTTGTCCTGTCACTGTAGACCCTTGTAAAAAGTCCCATCACATTTTCCTTGTTGGCCCTTTCAGGTACTGGAAAGCTGCAATAAGGTCTCCCCGGAGCCTTCTCTTCTCCAGGCTGAACAAGCCCAACTCTCTCAGCCTTTCATCACAGGAGAGGTGCTCCAACCCTCTGATCATCTTTGTGGCCTCCTCTGGTCTCGCTCCAACTGGTCTATATCTTTCTTATGCTGAGGGTCACAGAGATGAAAACAGTCATCCAGGTGGTGTCTCCTGAGAGTAAAGAGGTAAAATCATCTCCCTCGACCTGCTGTCCATGCTTCTCTGGATAGCGCACAGGGTACTGTTGGCTTTCTGGGCTGCCAGTAAACACTGCCGGCTCATGTTCAACACCTTGCACTTGGACTTGTATAGCTTCATGAGGTTGTCACAGGCCCACACCTCAAGCCTGTCAAGGTCCATCTGGATAGCATCCCTTCCCTCCAGCATTTCAACCAGACCACACAGCTTGGTATCATCGGCAAACTTGATGGGGTTGCACTCGATCCCACCGTCCATGTCACTGACAAAGATTTTAAACAGTACTGGTCCCAACACCAATCTCTGAGGAACGCTGCTCGTTACTGCTCTCCACTCAGACATTGAGCGATTGACCATCACTCTCTGAGTGTGACCATCCAGCCAGTTCTTTATCCATCAATTGGTCTATCTGTCAAATCCATGTCTCTCCAGGTTAGAGACAAGGATGTCATGCACAATGATGTCAAAGTCTTTGCACAAGTCCGGGTAGATGACATCAGTTGCCCTTCCTTTACCCACCAAGGTCATGACCCCATCATAGAAGGCTCCCATATTCATCAGGCATGATCTGCCTTTGGTGAAGGCAGCAACGATGCCTGTCAATGATGGCTGTCAGCAATCACCTCCTCATTTTCCATGTGCCTTAGCATGATTTCCAGGGGGATCTGGTCCATGATCTTGCCAGGCGCAGAGGTGAGACTGACTGGCTAGTTCCCTCTATCCTCTTCTTTTCCCTTTTTAAAGATGGGGGCTATGTTTCCCCTTTTCCAACCAGTGGGAACTTCAGCAGATGACCACAACTTCTCAAATATGATGGATAGAGGTTTTGCAACACCAACTGTTCCTTCTTTCAGGACCTGTGGATTAATTTCATCAGGTCCCATGGACTATTATGCACTTTCAGGTTCCTCAGGTGCTCCCAAAACTGATCTTCTCTAATCATGGGTGGCTCTACATTTTCCCAGTCCCTGCCCTTGTCTTCTGCTACACAGGGGGTATGGTTTGTGCCCTTGCCAGTGAAGACTGAGTTAAAATAATCATTACCTCAGCCTTCTCTATATCCTGGGAAGCCAGCTGTCCCATTTCCTTCCGCAGAGGGCCCACATTTTCCCTGATCTTCCTTTTGTCCCCTATGTACCTATAGAAGCCCTTCTTGTTGGCCTTGATGTCCCTGCCCAGGTTTAATTCTGTCAGGGCTTTGGTTTTCGTAACCTGATCCCTCACTGCTTGGAAAACTTCCCTATAATCCTGCCTGGCTCCCTGTCCCTGTTCCCACCCACTGTAGGCTTCTTTTTTTCGTTTCAGTTTATCCAGGAATTGCTTGTTCATCTATGCCGGCCTCCTAGCATTTTTTCCCATTTTCCTCTTCATTGGGATGCTCAGCTCCTGAGCTTTGAGAAGGTCCTTGAATACTTGCAATCTTTTTCAGGCCCCTCTTCCCTAGAGGGCTTCTTCCGAAGGAACCTTCCCAATCATCTCCTTGAAGAGGCTAAAGTCTCATCTCCTGAATTCCAGGGTAGTGAGCTGGCTGCACACCCTCCCTGCCTCCATAAGGATCTCAAACTCCATCATTTCATGGTCACTGCAGCCAAGGCTGCCCTTGAGCTTCACATCCCCCACCAGCCCCTCCCTGTTGGTGAGAACAAATCTAGCACGGTTCCTCTCCTCGTCAGGTCCTCTATCCCTTGGAGGAGGATAGTATTCTTTCCTTTAGGCTAAACCACCTTAATAATTTTCTTTAATTATTATTATTATTCAACAGATATGCTCTGATATCATTTGAAGCTGTGGCTTTCTTTAAACGAGCCACAAGTGCATGTTCTTCTTGAAGTGCTATGCCCAGACAGGACACATTACTTCAGTTTGGTCTCACTAATGCTAAACAGATCTGAAATATTACTTCCCATATTTCTCTGACTCTACATGACTACATGAATTTATATCTGAGCAAAGCAGAGACAGGAAATAAACAGATCAAAGAACTGTTCTGCAGTTACAGACTTACCTGATGTTTTTCTGAGATGTTTCTGTCTGATTCCAAAGATCAAAAGTAATTTTCATTTTTTTTAGATGTAGAACTGTTTGGAATTTGTTGGAAAATAAATCTTTTTTCATCTTGATAGAAAATGTGAATTATACTTCTCTTTTTCTTTTTCTCAATTCTTCTCAAAAAGGTTATGAAAATGCTTGGATGAATGATATTCACTTACGACCAAGTAGATCCTTATGAAATGTCCTCTTAACCAAAACATAATTGTACAGTTGTCTTTTTTCCTACCTCCTCTGTTTATTTTTATATAAAACACATGGTTTTGCCCACAGTAATAAAACTAGTACTTTTTTATTCGTAATCATTTATAAAGATAATCACAGGAATTTTAGAAATATATTTAAAGTAGTTTTGTATAGCCTTTTATCACAGAGGGAATATGAAATGCAATATATTTCAAATCTAAGGTATGAATTTCAAAAGCTGTTAAAATAGCTTGAATAGACATTCAAATGACACAAACACATTAACATAACCCACTATTTCCATCCATTCCCTAGGCAATATATGTCCATTATCATTTGGGGCTTATGTATTATTTAAAAGTGTATAGAAAACATAAAAAGTGTCCTAGGAATCATTACAGAGACTTGAATATACTTTACGTCATGTTAATTGACTTCACACATCAGCTGGATATAAACTCAGACTAGGCTAGCCAAGAAATATAAATATAGTTAAATAACATTAATTATCTCCAGTTATATACTTGATATTTTCCTGTAAAATATCTATTAATTCCAGAAGTCCAGGTTCTTCTTTAAAAGAACACCACTATGAAGTCTAGAGCTGATCCAAAATGTTTTTCCCTCCTGCAGTTAAATACAACAAATATTCCAGAATTTTAACCTCCTTTACTATTCAAAAAAAAAAAAAAAATAGTATGGCATACTTGTGAAAAATTAGAATGTGAATCTTATCTGGAGTGTTACAAGAGCAGTTCAAATGCTTCTTTCCAGATTAATGTTATCCATTACTTGTGATGCTCTCAGATATTCCCATTACTGAACAGGGACAGTGATATAGGGGAAAACCTTTTTCTATCAGCTCACAAAAGAGGAGAGCACAGGCTTCTCTGGTCAGTCACAAGCTATGGTTAGGCCAACAGAGAGTATTGTTTCTCTAGTGCGTTACTTGTAGAGGAGTATAGAATAATAATCATACAGTAACAGTAATAAATGTACAGTAACAGCACATACAGTATGATAGGTACTACGGCACAATGCGTGTGGGAAAAATTGCGTACAATGATATTTGTGTATTTTCATGTCTTTATTTGGAGCAGTGTCCTACTTCTTAGACTTGATATCCAAAAGTAACTTAATCCTGCCAATTCTATCCACACTCATAAACTGACCCATTTGAACTCAAACACTCCCAACATGAAACTACAAAACAGCTGAATCCCTCACAGTTGTGACTAGAAATGTTGCCTCAAATGTACACTGACAGTGGTCCCAGGTAATTGCAGCAGATATTACGTTACCCTTGAGGTTTTACCTGTGGTGCTAGATGATGGAGATTCAATTTCAGTGTTGTTGCTTTTAATCAAAGTTTAATCAAACCGAAATCACACCATAATATTACAACTAAAATTAAACAGAGACTTTCCCATGTCAGCAAATGCTCTCTGGTAATGGACAAGTGTTTCATATGTTGTTCTATTTGCATTTAAGTCCAAGTTTTCATAAAATCATTCAAGGGTTTTTGGATTCAGCTGTCATTTCCAAAGTGCGTCATATCCTAATGGAAGTATTCATGAAGTTAATATACTGCTGACACTAAACCAAAAGATTCTCTTTGCTCCTGCAAGTTCAGAGTGAGGGAAAAAAAAAAAAAAAAAGTCAGCTAGAAATGAGCTTTATGAAAGTTCATAGAAGGTGAAAACAATTCAAAACCATCTTTTTTTAGTTGTTGTTGTTTTGGGTTTGTTGGTTTTGTTTGTTTAAAGGAAATAACTTAAAGTTAAATTAATTTGGGATGCAATAGTCTACTTGAAGTTCATAAATGTGTATACGTGAAATTCACTATTCCACTCAATTAGCTCAAAAAGCCTTTATTCTAGTCACTGACCACTAGCCCCAGATAGTGAGTTTCCAGACAATTGCTTTTGCCAGCTAAGATTATGTCAAGGCTGCATGTTGCTGAGCAAAGTCCACATGGGTCAGTCATTTGAGGAGTCCTGACAAGGCCCAGTTGAGTTTCCACATTCCTGAGAGAGTCTTACTGAAATACTAATTTAGTATATCTGTGATAATTAGTAAATGTACGTCTCAAAAAGTACGATGGTAAACAGTTTTTAATGAGAGGGGCACAGTAAACAAGTTAAACATCACTATATTCAAGTAAAAAATTACCTCTTAAACTGAAGTTTATTTCACTTGTTTCTTCTATTCAGTTTTACACAGTTTATGTTTAAACTAAATATTTTAAACCTTCCATTAGTCTCATTAACTTTTGATTAATTATATATGATAAAGTGATCTGTATTTTAAATAATGGACAACAAAATCTACCTCTTGTTTTAAAACTACTTTAGCTCTTCAGGTATCTGATATTTTCCAGATCAAATGTATTAAGTAAAATGTTTTTCCTCTTATATTAGCATCTGTTTCCAATTAAGTGATCACCATTTAAAAACTCAAAAACAAAAATTCTGGTTTTACTGTAGCAAGAATAAAATACCCCACTGTACAACTATAAAAAATAAAAGTGCTCACACTGCAATAATGTGAAAGGGTGAATTAGGCTGTAGATGGTGGTTATTAAAGGAAGTCATGCAGAAACATGCCCTTTAGCATGATATTTATTCTAAATTATATTACTCTTCCACGTGAATCTTTAAATTAAAAATGAGGCAGTTTTAGGCATATCCTGGAATAGCTTGTTTTCATCTTGTTGACCTGTAACCTTTTATCAGTGAAGTTCACTAACCACCTATGCAAAACAGTTGTTCTGTTTGAAATCCATCACCTCTCTTCTTACTTATTTTTCCTTCTTTCCTCTAAGCCTCAGGTTGTTTCCTGCACATTCAGAAATCTATGCAGTGTAACCCCAATGGATCAAGATGAATGGGATGACAATGCAATGTGTTCTGGGCTAGTATGGTGTGCTACAGCTAAGCCTGACCAAGGGCTATATGTAGTTATTCTGCTTCAGCTGCTTCAAGTTGAAGCAATGCAGGACTTTTTTGGTTTAGTTTTAAAGGTTCAATTTTTTCCAAACAAGCAGAGGCTGTATCAAAGTCAGAGTGATGATGATGATGATGATTATATTAAGTATTAATTTGGATATTAATATAGTTAGGAATATGGACAAAATGAGACAAATAAGACTGTAGAGCAAACATACCCAGGGACATATGTGTGCAAATTTCACTTAATATATTTGAATATTGATCCAGATTTAGCCCCTGAAACACTTCTACTACCTCCAGGTAAATGACTTCCTGGGAGTTTCTAACTTCTCTGAACAAGGAGTAAGCAGAAAAGAAACCTGTTTAAGTCCAGTAGTAACCTAAACAGCTCTGCATCGATTTGGGTGCTTAAATACAGGCATGGAGGTTTTTGTTGGCTTATGTACAGATTTACTTCTGCTCTGAATAGCAAAGTAGGTGAGAAAAGTGTAGAATGACCAGAGGCTTAGTTCAACTGACCGTTTGAGCCAGAACAAGGATCTGCAAGCATGTAGGCTGGAAATAATCTACCACTGTGCAGAAATGCAAGAAGAAAAGGCAAGGACAAATTGTGCTTGATATATTCTGTGGGTACTCATAGGGTGGAGAATGCCTTTTTGCTTTGAACAGTGCCTAAATTGGAACCCAGCCCTACTTCGCCATCCTTTGCACAACATTGTTATGGGATCAATACTACTCCTTCCTTTGTCCTTGCACTCTCAGGCATGCTGTTTGTAGCAGGAACCATGACATCTCATGGTTTTTTATTTGCAAAGTATTTATCACAGTGGGGCTCTGTCTCTGTTTTGAGTCCCAGTACTACTACAATCCAAATATGAAATAAGAACAACAACATGACCACAGGAAGAAGCAGGAGAGTTAAATGAAGTAAAGACTTAAGTCATGCCACATTTTAACAATTCCCCTTAACCACACAGTTCAGAAGAGGTCATTTAATCTACAGTAGTTTGATTATTGGGTTGTAATAGACAAACCTGTATCTTACTCTCAGGGATAAAAAAATAGGTCACTTTCACAAACAAAAAAAAAGTTGTTATTTAAAAATTGTTAAGATATGTTAGCCCATTAATAGCAAGATCAAAAGCACAGATAAGTAGGTAAGAAATTAGTAACTAGGAGGAAGTAGTCTGGTAAACATCATGATTTACTGCATCTATAATGGAAATTCAAGATCATCTTTATTCACAATACACAATTTATGATTTCATATTTGTTTTTCCTCATTCCTTAAACTTTGAAATTACACATATTTTGCAGCTTGGTACATTATTAATTAATGTAACAGTCATTTGATTATAAGCCCAAGTGATAAAAGTTTATTCTTACCATTTTGTTATTTACATTGAAATGTATTATGTCTATCCTACACCAGGATTTTATTATAAATCCAAATATAGCTTTTTTTTTTTTATAGGCTATTGCTCAGAAGCAAAGCTGCTGCTTCTTTTATCACTACACAGCAGTAAATCTTCTCCTGCTGACTAAAGAACTAAAATACAACCAGAAACTGTCCTGTTTCTTTAGTGTATGAAATTCTTAGTGAGTGTTTTGTAGTTACTTTCTGTTACCAACAACCATCCTTTACTCTGAACTAAAAGATTTTTTCATTTTTTCGTTTATGAAGAAATTTAAAATCATTTAACCATAATTTCCTGTTAACGATTGTAACACCATTAGGAGTAAATTTTCTTGCTTTATGTACAGCATAGAATCATAGAATCATAGAATGGTTAGGGTTGGAAGGGACCTTAAAGTTCATCTACTTCCAAACCCCCTGCCATGGACAGGGACACTTTCCACTAAACCAGGTTGCTCAAACCCTCATCCAGCCTGGCCTTGAAGACAGCCAGGGATGGGGCATCCACAACATCTCTGGGCAACCTGTTCTAGTGCTTCACCACCTTCTCTGGGAAGAACTTCTTCCTGATATCTAATCTAAACCTCCCCGCTTTCAATTTAAACCCGTTACCCCTTGTTCTGTCACTGTAGACCCTTGCAAAAAGTCCTCTCCCAGCTTCCTTGTAGCCCCCTTCAGGTACTGGAAAGCTGCAATAAGGTCCCCAGAGCCTTCTCTTCTCCAGGCTGAACAAGCCCAATTCTTGCAGCCTTTTATCACAGCAAAGGGGATCCAGCCCTCTGATCATCTTCATGGCCTTCCTCTGGACTCTCTCCAACCAGCTTCTATGCTTATGTTGTGGGTTCCACAGCTGGACGCAGCACTCCAGGTGGGGTTTCACAAGAGCAGAGTATAGGGGCAGAATCACCTCCCTCAACCTTCTGGCCACACTTGTCCTGATGCAGCCCAGGATACGGTTGGCTTTCTAACATCTTACATTCTACAGCATCTCAGATAGAGAAAATATGATAATATGTAATTAATGATGTCCTGCAAACTTGTCTTTTACAAAGAAATTATTAGAACTCCTGTGAAGCAGTTAAAGTTATTACTGAAAAATAGGAATACCCACAGACTGATGAAGTCTAGATCATAGAGTAACAATGAGAAAGGACTAAAAAAATACTTCTGTAATTCTTGTAAGAGGAATCTCCAACCCAGCTACTTCAATTTTCACATTACTTGTGTTTTTATATATGAACCAAAGTGGGTTTTAAATATAAATGAGGAAGATAAAGTGCCACAGTCAGATCTGCATTATCATGCAAAATGTTTAAAAACGGAAATACTCAAGTCTAGAAGTTATATGCCTATGATGCATCATCTCTGCAAGTTAACTAAGAAGAGGAAGGAAATCCTTTTGGAGATGTGCATGGGTAGCTTATTTTTCCCCTGGAAGTAGAAGCAACAGATGAATTTAAATATTTATTCCTGGTTTTTTATGTTACTGAAAATTATTTGCTATCTTTTTTTTTTTTCTAGCATATGCCTTGGTGACTTGCTGGATTGAGATAGAGACAGGGAAAATAAATTTTATCTGCAAGTCTAGTCCCAGCTTCTGTTCAATTAATGGAAGGAATGTATTTTCTGAAATTACACAGATGGAATAAATATGCCCTACTAACATAATGTGGCACACAACAGCTTCATAAATCTGTAGGGTTCTAAGAATATAAGGAATGAAATATCATTTAAAATATTATTGAAATTCTGAAATAGCATAGACAAGCAGACTTTTAAATTAAACATTTCAAAGTGTGTACACTTTCCTATTGATTTTTCAGACCTGGAAAAAGGATTAGAACAATCAGCATTATATTATGTTTGGTAGACAAAAACCCAACCAAACAAAATCCGAACAATGCCCTTGTTATTTGCTTCTCTCAGCACAAGACAGACAGACTGATATCTTCACTTTTCATTAATTTTTTTTTTTAAATGTCACCAGCAAAACTCAAATATTAAGAAACTCTACTTTGAAATCAGCTTCAGTAAGAGAACTTGAGTGTGACAGAAATACAATTGTGTAAATTATACTTCTTCAGTAATACAAGAGGCATTTGTGATTTCAATGCAATATGTGAATGATGAAAATACTAATGGATAATAGGAATTAATTGCTGGTCAGAAGAATTAGGACAAAGATCACAATATATCTGAAAAAAAAGGGTTATTAATCACCTGGTTATTGTTCCTAATTTCCTTTAAAGGCATTTAAAGTGCATAGCTATTGCATGATGTAGAATTCATAAGGACAATCCAGATTTATCATTTACATGATGGGCTTCTCAGATCTAACAATAATCATAGGGTTTCAATATAGCATATGGAAGTGTCTCTTGTTGCAGTCATTATAGGAATTTCACCCTAGTAGTGTTTCAGCAAATTGCACTAATCTAAGTAATTTTAATCAGTGCAGACTATCAGAGAGGACAGGGCTGGGGTAGTGATCATGAGTTTCCAATTGTCTCATCAGACTTAGTTAAGGTTTAAACAAAAGGTTTGGACAAAAGTTCTTGTGTGCAGATTTATAAAAGGAACAGATCCTTGTTTAAACCACAACAAAAACAGTTTAACTCTTTTAAGAGGAATGGTATTCTCTCCATCTGTTCTGAACATGGAATGCATCTCCTCTACTAGCGTAAGCCCTTAGGCCCACCAGCCATCATTTGAAATATTTCAGTTCATGCTGTGGACTATTGTGCTGCCTCAGTGTTGTCTCTTGGACTTCTGTAACACATTATCTCCATCTGTAGTAATTCCATGTCTCATTGGCAAATGCAGATGCCCATTAAATAAATAAGTGAATACATTTTAAAGAATTTTTTACAACTCTTTTCCCTCCCCTGTCTCTACAAATGATACATCAAAGAGCTAACATATCACGTGCTGTGATTAACAAAAGATGTGATCATGAAAAAGCAACAACATTAACAAATATAAAGCCTTTTTCCTTTAGTCTTTATATTTCTGTCATGTCATCAAAAGCAAAGCCTATAGTTCTGAAACCTATAGTTTCAGAAATTGCTTGACTTTGCAAAGGAAAATTCACAGCCTTTCTCACTTCCTTACTTTCTGGGGTTTTTTTAACACCACCTTTTATGTTACCATTACTACAGTATGTTACTGTACTACATTATGTTACATTACTACAGTACAGTTTAGGAAAAGACAACTCCACAAGTGAAAGAAGAAAAAAAGAACCATCACATCTATGCAATGGAAGGAATCTTTGCTGCAGTCTTTATAGGAACCTCAGGGTGTCACTTTGACAGTCTGACTCACTCTGTGCTCTTCATTTTCATGTGGTCTCTCTTGCCCTGGGGAAGCCATGGTTAATGAGGTTCCCAAGTGGACTCTACTGCCTTTCCACATAGGACTGTCCACTGCAATTTCTCCACTTTGGTGAAAGTGGAGAAAAACACTAGAACCCAGACACTTCCCACTAATTGCTCAACACAGCAAAGCTTTTAAACTAATACTTAATTTGAAACTCAGAAGCAAGTCCAGCAAGACACATAACCATGTGGCTCAGCTTCCCCTGTCTTCAGTTAGACCTGGTATACCTGTATACCAGTTCAGCAAATGCTTACCATACATATATTTATGAAATACTTTGTGGATAGAAAAAAATACACATAATACATTTAAAACCGAATGTATGAGGTAAAGCTTCTTTAAGTTAAAGAACTTAATGTCAGTAACTACAACTTATATTCAAAGCCCTTAGACCATGCTGATGTCTGCAATTTTTAGGGACCTCAGAATTCAATATATGAGCAATGCAACACCAAAAAACCAAGCAAATCAACACATAAATATGAGTAAGGCTATTGTCTTGCATGACCTCATTACCCTAGAATCTGAGAGTCAGAGAAAAAAAAAAATCTTCATTAAAACTAGCTTTAAGATCAACTAACACTGAGTAACTCCCCTGAAAAAATGTGATGAGTCACTTCAGTCTTTAACCAGACCCCAGTAGATGGCATCAGCTGGCAAGCCAAATTGTACATGCATCTTTTCATGTAGTACAAAACTACAGCATGAAAAGTCACTTCTTAACAAACAAGATAACTTTTACTCCTTTAAGAATAAAGCTAACCACTGAAGAACAACTGTCTATAACTAGAAAGATTTAATATATTTTATTGGACGTAAAGCAGCACTCAGGTCACTGAGCAGAAACAGATGCAACTGAACTTCTAAGACTGTCTATGTCACGAATCTCATGATGTGGTTCATAGCAGTATTTTAAGCCTCTGACAGGGAGACAATTAATGACGGGGCCTGGTCTCCGGCACTAAGAGTATCTTCTACTCTTAATGAGTTGTTCCTTCAATTCTCTTTTCCTATGAGAATGGAGGAATATTCGCCCTCCCCTGAAAATACTAAGCACACCAACACCTGAGCAGTAATGCTGCTTGGCAGAAGAATTAAACCAGCTCTTGACGTTTAGTTATCTTGTTAGGGAGGAGGAGGGCAAGTTCAAAGCAGCAGCTCTGCAGACTTACCACCTATGCAGCCATAGGATACTCTTTTCAAAGTGGTGCTTGGCTAGACACCCTTTTTTGCCACAGTTGCTGGTACAGGGACCAGACATTAGTCGTCTTTGAACTTAAATGAGGATTCCCCAAACACCCTCCTCTCTACACACCTGCTGATGTACCAGGCGGTGGACCCATACTACTCCCTATTCCGCCATGTAATAGTAACATCAGGGGCCCAGAACAGAATGTGGTAAAGCACAGGGGGGGCAGCGGTGCTGGTGGGAGCTAGATGAAACAAGCTGTCTGGTGTTATTTCATTCTTGTTTCTGAAGATATTTTTTAACTCACCAGTGCTTGTAGCATTCCCTCGCAGGTACCTGTTAAGTGGGTCAAAATTTCATTTTTTTTCTTTTCACATTATAAGCAATGAATAAAAATGTGCTAGCTACAAAAAGTATTAGGATGTGTCTTCTTTTTGTCTATTCATGTGGACAAAATTAACATTATTTTAGTACACCATCATGTTATCCAAACTTTAGAGCTGAACTCAGTGATATCACATTTTTGAAGGAAATGAGATATTCTGAATTAACAATATTAACTTCGATTTTTAGAACTAGCTGAAAATGTGGTTCACATCGTTATTTGATAACATTTTTTCTTTTGTTGATTTATTTCATGAATGGTAAAGCAAAACTATCAGATACAGTATTCCCACTAAATGAGTGTTATGTGCTATTTAAGCCTCTTAGATTAAAAGCTTTCATAGCACCTTACAGATAAACACATGAAAATATTTTTTCCCTCTTGCAAAATGATTTATACTGCTTGCTGCATCTCTAATTATGTCATAGTAAATGAATATTTTTAGAAATATTTTTGTTATTTAGTGTTATAATAAACTCCATCTTTTTACATTAATCAAAACATTTTGAACGCAGTCCATTAGATTACTGACTATTTTGACTTACTTTGTTGGAAACAGGCTAAGATACTTTAGTAAGGGCGGGTTTTTGTTGCATTTTCTGTTAAGGAAAGTATTAGGCAAATTAGCTCATGAAATGGGAAAACAACTGGAAGAACTAAACACATTGGTCTTCCATTCATACCATGCCTACACTTAAAAAATAAGCAAGCCCACAGGCTGCTGGAAGTATAAAGGGATACAGCTGACAACTAGTCCCCATGGTGGTGGTCAAAAGCTTTTGCATCAAACACATCTTACAATTTATGACAGAAGCTATTTTTGCATGGTGTATGATACACAGGTACAAAGTGATTTCAATATATTCTGACACTAAGTTTTTGCATCCCTTCAACTATGGGCATAGTGTAATTATCTTAAATGCAACCTTTGTGTGGGCAGTTATTACAGGAGATATGGATGGCTATTTCCTTTCCTTCATTTATTTGTATTTATTTGAAATGGAGGTTGTTTTCTAGCATATTGTCTAGTACTCAGGGGTAGAAAAAAGGAGCAGAAGATTGTGAAACAGGGAGTTTATATGCCTTTAATAACAAGTGCAAACCAAAATATTATGCCTTTTCTCCAGGTGTTTGTGCTAGGTGTGTGAGGTAGGCATGTCTACCCTCATTTCACTAGCTTTCTCAGACAATGAATAACCTTTTATAAGTTCTAAATAGTATCATTCACATTTTGTATTGTGTCTGATTTCCTCAGACCACCAATAACAAGAATACTGTAGGACAAAATAGTAGCCATATAAAAGTGGTTTTCTCTCATAGCTGAAAAATAAATATTAAAAAAGACACTATTCCATTTGAACCTGTATCTGAACTTTCAAATTACGTACTGCTGTATACTATCACTATTCATGGTGAAGCTATTTTGAAGATGTAAGCAATTACTTAATGTCATTTATTTCCAGAGAACTCAGTTTCTCTGATCACTCTCCATTTTGCCATTTATCCTCATTGGTTTGTTCAGACAATACATTATAACGGTCATATAAGGATAAGAACAGGAGATTATAATAAAGAAAAAAAATCATCATCTTCAAATATGATTGCCAAAATTGGTAAATATCTGGTTAAAGGTAAGAGAAATGCTGATCCGCATGAGTTTTAGCATCAGACACTCAACTTGAGCTCTAGGAATGCTAGATTCTTCAATTTCCCTCCACTTTCAGACACAATTTAAATACACACGAACACAGATGCAGGAACAGGTTTTCTATGATGAGTTACTTTACTAAATCGTTTTGCGGTATGGAGAAGCTGCCCATAGTTTGCTAAAAATTAAACTTACATCATGTGCTTCTAGTCTTATGAAACAGGAAAAAATTACAGGAGGTCTTCTCACCCCAGAAGGTTAAAATAGGAAGAGTTGCTTCTGATCAAAGTTAATCATCATGTAGGAATATTTAATTAAAAAAAATAATTATCATACAGGAAAAGAAATCACTGTGATGTACTTCAATAAATAAATTAGGCATATATTTTTATTGACTGGTTTATATTAAGCATTTTTCTGCAAGAGCTTTTATTACTATTGGAAAAATTAACTTAGCTTTGGCTTCATAGTTGTTTGTGATTTAGATGTACACAGAATTTCTTGCCTCTTCACAACCTCAGCATGCTCTAT
Organism: Eurypyga helias; assembly: GCF_000690775.1. Classification (NCBI taxonomy): domain Eukaryota; kingdom Metazoa; phylum Chordata; class Aves; order Eurypygiformes; family Eurypygidae; genus Eurypyga; species Eurypyga helias. The sequence goes on along the minus strand of NW_010243027.1, from coordinate 2,053 downwards.
TCATCCACAGTATCTGACTGTGTGAGGGCTCTGTTCCAGTGCAAACTCATAATGTTAATTTAAACCCCAATAAACTGCTAGAATTGGACAATGATGCTAGAAAACATATCCAAGCTATGAGTTACCTTGTGCAAATTGTTCAGAAGAATGAGTTCCTTACACAGACAAGTCTAAGCCTGAGCAATGCAGACAGAGTGACTTGGGCAAAGTATTCAGGCTCCACAGTGGTTTACAGTGACTGTGCTAGGTTGTTTTCCAGGCAGATAAAATCCATCCTTTCTCTATGTAGACATACATCTGTTCCTATGTTTAATCCTATGTAGAAATTGGGGTTGATATTGGGGTTACCATTATCTAATGCTAAACAGTATTCAGACTGAAAATGGAAGTACATTTACTACCAAATTCAGACAGCTGTTAGCATCAAGAGTCTTTAACATTTATACCCAAACCCTCAGATTTTATTTTTTCACAACTATTCAACTTTGAACATTTAGCATGAAACTTTTCACATTATCCTCAGTCTTTGACTAGAGTGTTTTATGTAATTACATACTAAGAAGAATATTATTTGTCAACTGTATCATTCCTTTAAATAGTTACCTAGAATCAATTTGTATTTAAACCTTTCTTTCCATATCCATAAGAATTTCTTCGATATTTCTTTCAGAAGTTGGCAAACATTTTCTATAACTGAAGTTAAATTCTCCATTTATTTTTAATTTTAGACAGAGATTTTATTGTTCCATATTTGGAACACTTATATGTAATGAATACATTGTTTTTTTAGCAGTCTGTACTATATATTTACTTTTAGGCAAATACAAAAAATGTAAATAATTTCTGCTTTATAAGCTTTCATTTACATTTTGAGCAATTTTAAGATAATAGGATTTTGAGGATGGAATTTAGCCATGGACTAGCTGTTTACCAAGAACAGTTCTGTCTCCTAGGCAGGCAAGTCTACTGCTCCTTGGTGAGAATTTTATTTTATTCTGTATAGATGACTACAACAGAGTCACAATGTGAACATTAAATGTCACAGTGAGATTTAGTAGAGATAGGAGAAATGCAAAAATAAATAGAAACATGCAATGCCTATGAAGTTAAAGTGATAGATCTGAGTTGTTAAACTACTTGATTCAATGCTGAAACACTGGCTTTCTATGGAAAGAATCTCTTTTACTGGCAGTTTAGTAGTTTTGCAACATCTTTTGCATTTCTTTCTTTTATTCACAACTAAGAAGATTTCCTAAAATGAGCATATAGTTGAACAAATCTTTTGGATAGTAACCTAACATGATTTTAATCATAGAATCAGAATGCTTTATGTTGGAAGGGACCTTAAAGATCATCTAGTTCCAACCTTTCTCCATGGACAGGGACACCCTCCACTAGACCAGTTTGCTCAAAGCCTCATATAGCCTGGCCTTTAACACTTCCAGGGATGGAAAACCCACAACTTCTCTTGGGCAACCTGTTTCAGTGCCTCAACACCCTCTCCGTGAAGAATTTCTTTATGATGTCCAATCCATATCTACCCTTCTTCAATTTAAATCTAGTATCCATTGCCTTATCACTACAGGCCCTAAAATTCTAATATTTTTGGCTCTCTGTGTTGAGAGTTTTGATAGTTTCATCCACCTTGAATCTCAGCTGAAAATATTTTGTATATTAGAAAGCAGGACTTGCATGGACTGTTTGGTATGGTACTGTACAAGTCACAGGTGCATAGACCAGCACCGTGGTGAAAGTGTATCATGATTTGCTGAAATACAGTCTAGTAGTTACTTGTGAGTTCAATCACTCAACTGAAACTCTTACTTACCTATGTAAGACCATATGTATAACCAGCCACCACCACATCTCTATAATGAATACCTATCACACAATTCCATTTTAACACACAGTAATCAGACCTGTTCTTATCTCAACCCTTCAATCCCCATGTTGGGCTCCAAAGAGGACTGTTGTGGTCTAACCCTGGACAGCAAAATACCATGATCTCACACTTCCTCCTCGTTCCTCCAGCAGAGGAGAAAAATCAGAGGAA
>NW_010243026.1:179477-221912 GCF_000690775.1 Eurypyga helias | reverse complement strand
ACCGCGGCACCGCGGCCGGGCTGTGGCACCGCTGCCGGGGCTGTGACACCCTGCTGCACTCACCCGTGTCTGGCAGAAGGACGAACACAGGGAATCATCGCTCCCCTCAAGTTCACTGGGCAACAGGCAGAGGTGACAGCGGCGTGACCAACGCCAGAGACCCGGGGCATCAAGGCCCCTGACAAAGATTTCTGCAGTCGAAGCATCTTTTTTAAGTCATCGATTGCAAATAAATTTACCCTACTGAGATCAGAGATTTGGTTAATCAACTCGGGGCAAAAATCACAGAAAGCTAGGCAATGTCCGTATCCCTAGATTTTCAGTGAAGCCCATCTTAAGGGTACAAGTTGTATTACAGGGGTGGGAGAGAAGTGTTTCCACTGCCTTACAAACTGGTTTGGACTACAAAAGTCACTACAAAATGTTTCAGTGGAGATTACCTGGTGGCAAGGAAACCGGCTGCAATTCATCCTACTCAGGAGTTAATGTCAAAGCAGGCAATTGCCCCAGCACAGTTACTAGTGGAAACACGTCCTCCTCCCTGCTCCGAAAGTCCACTGAAACCCTGGGAAACTGCTTTCTTGAGCACGCTTCACGTGTATGTGAAAGAGCTAGCAGCAATTCCCCTAAGAGTTACAGTGTCTTGTGTAAAAATAAAGAACTAAACTCTTCCAATCATAGATAAAAGGGCTCTGAATATAAACCCACCGACTGCTATTTCCTCCTTCTGACCCCACCCCATCCCCATTAGCACAAAACTTCAATCAGGACATTAAAAAAAAAAAAAAAAAAAAAAGTAAAAGTCCTTAGAATTGAATACTTTAAGCATTGAAGTAACTCAGATTAAAAACAGAGTAAACAATCCGACTTGTGGAGTGTACTGATGAACAGAAATGTCAAATGCTGACTCCCCCTGCCCCCACATGTGCAAACACAAACTATCTGCTGTCGGCAAATCTTCCCCAATACATTAAGCACCACTCCTTTTCCTTAAAAAGACTTTCTGGATAGAAAAAGAAAAAAAGTTCCTTTCACTGAACAGGCTGTAGAAGTCCCAGTTCAAGGGTGAAAAGAAGGACAGAGAGAAAATTGCCTTTCCCCTCCCATCCAAGTCAAACATTTGACATGTATTCAAAACAGCTTTTAATCACAGCTTGTATGTTGGTACTGCTGGACGCATGACAAGGCAACGAGAAAGCCTTTACGAGTTTATCTCACTTCTGTGCTCACTCTACAACTGAGCAGTAACTGAACAGCAAAACCCTCAGCTGGCACCAAACACCCCAGCTCCCCGCAAGTCAGCGGAGCCGCGTCACTGGACCGAGTGTCGCTTCCAGTTGCACCTTCTCCCAGAGCACGCCAGAGCCGGGCTTGGGGCTGCTCCAGGCAGCTCACCCCACTGAACCGGGCCAGGGTCCGAAGGAGAGCCCAGAGAGAAATCCATGCATCTCCATTTCTCTTTGTTTCAGGAGAACCTTTTCGTTTCGTTGTGCTTGGCTCCCAGACACCAGTTCTATCTTGCATTTCACACCTAAGGAAACCCAGCCAGGCCTGCCAAGTACTGCAAGGTTTTCTGTCAAAACTTGGACAAGCTGAAAAGTTTCACATTCTTCTAACCATAAACCTTAAGGCAACTCAGACTTTTATTTTACTCACAGCTCAAGTTTGAGTGTTTCATGACATTCGGCCAACCTGGCTTGAGTTTTCTGTTTGAGGTTTCATTACGAAATCCTAATTCCAGAAGTGTAATTAATACTTTTATTAATAGTATCTGTAGTAAAAGATTATAGGACTTGAGAGAATGACTCCAAGTGCATTTTGCTGCCCAGCAGACTACGTGTAGTCCAAAAAGGAGATCTGTCCTCTAATTCAACTTGCAAAAACTGTGTGCTAACAATAAAGTGAAGGCCTTTGGAGACCCAAACACAGGGACTATTTCCCAAGCTGGCTGCAGAGCTGCTTGCTTGTTGTAGGTATTACACTAGCAGCCCAATAGCAGAGACCAAATAACTGTAATAAACAGCATTTTCTGTTCCCAGAAAATAAATTACTTGCTTGGTGTGACACAAAACAGTTTTGGCTGGAGGGGCCCTCGGGGGTGACCTTGTCCAAGTCCCACTCCAAGCAAAGCTGACTCAGCTCAGGACAGCGCAGGCTGTTATGAGGAGATGTGGAATTATCTAAGGATGCACATCCTACAGCCTCTGGACTGACCTCTGGACTGAAGGGCCCTGCCTCTGTGGCAGGTCTCAGAAAACCACTTACGGGTCCTGATCTCCCCAGCTTTATGTCACTCTGGGCTCCCCAGCACACTTCTGTTGGCATGGTAACACAACGGCCGACACGCTGCACCAGTACGACAGACCACAAGTTTCTGATTGCAGATGCCAAACTTGGAAACAGTTCTGGTGTTCGTTTCCCATATTTCCTCGTCGGTCTCAAAACATGAACTTTAGAGTTTGAAGATTAAATACAACCGTGTAAAGCTGTGCCACCTTCCAGGTCTGGCCAGCACAGAAGGTGCAGCAATGCGTCTGAAGGAGGAATTGCCAACGATTTGCCAGTCGGGGTAAGATTGGGTCAACCCTCTCAGCTGGATTTCAGTGGGACTAGTAGTGTGAGGAACTGTTACACATGCTTGTTATGAAGCTCAAATGTTTTTATTAACATAAATGAGCAGAAGTTAGGTTAATAATCTGAACACACTGACAGATGTTCAACAAATACTTGGCATTGCTGCAGCCAGAACAAGAAAGAATTAAATGTTACCTTGGAACAGCCTCCCGAACAACACAACCCAAAGCAACAGAGCTCTCGCACCAGGTTAGACAAATAGATATGCAGAAAGTCAGTCAGGCTCTCTCCTAGCACAAACCCAAGCTGGACAATGGCACAACTCAACATTGTGTACAGGCCTGAAAATTTTGCAACTAAATGTAGAAAAAGACATTGCACTTCAGTGCAAGTAGATACCACAATCGCCTCGGTGAGGGGCTGCTGCTTTTGTATCCAAGGAAAGGAAAAAGGTTGTCCAGACCCTAAATGCCACCAATTTTTAGTAAGACTCTGACTCCCAAGTACTTCAAGTCAGTTTGCTATTGGGACTTGGCTAACTGTGGTGCCGTGAAGCCTTGGAAAATGAAGCCCGTGTTCCCAAAAGAGTAAAAGTGGGGCAAGATAAAAGCTATGAAAGGGCTGATGGCCAATTACTTCCTGCAGGTTTCCTGATACACTTGAGATGTTGAAGTTACTGATAGATTAGAGGTTTCTTAGGATACCATGCATATACACCTTCAGCACTATTTATCCATGTCCCTCAGTTCTAAGATGCAACTTCACTCACTCAGAGGCAACCTACATTTGTAACACATTACAGAAAGAGTGCCTCACCTTTAAAAGCCTTGGTTTATACTGCTCTGACGACACTACACAGAAAAAGACATTTTTGCATTCCCTCATAAGGCTTTAAACTGCATAAAATTATTTAAAAACTGTAAAAACCTGTCAGTGGAGAGTGGGCAAGAAGAGAAAGGCCACAACAGTGGTGAAACAAAGGCAGGATGACTTTGGACTTGTAACCACTTTGTGTCAATAGCATCATTTTACAAGTTAAATATTTGTCCTAAAGTGCTAATCCAATATAAACAAGAGTTTGATTCTAAATTAAACAAACTCCACTTTTATTGGTATTAACTAAAACATGCAATGCTAATTTCTGCAGGCATGCACTAACAAGAGCAGCTATGCAGTCTCTGATGTTCTCCAAGGCAAAGAAGGAAGGACGTTATCTTGAATTTCCTCTTTCCAAGGAAAATGCAGTGTATTACAAAATCCACAGCAAGGCTTATTAAAGAAAAAAATAAAGACAAAACAAACACCAAAACTTCCTACACATCAATGCTTTTAAAGAGTCTTCAAAAAAACCTCATTGCATCTCCACTTCTGATTCAATTTGCTGTCAAAGGTCATGAGCTAAAATATACAGTTTACGCTAAAAGCAGGAAGCGGGGTAAGTAATTGAATAACATCAGGAAATGGAAGAATACTGCCATTTTCCTAATGGATATAGTACAAGGTTTACTCTCTCCAAATTGAATTCTAGGAGCTCCTGCAGTAGTAGTAAGGGGTTTATTTTTCTTCAGCTTGAATTTTAGCCTACAAGGTTTAAAGAAAAATCCTCATGCAATCAAAAGGACAAAATATCACAGCAGCTTTATTTTCTAACAGACAAAGATGATCATTTCTGCCGGAAAGAGAAAACCCCCATCAACAGTGTCTTAAACAGAACTGGCGTAGCAGGTTGGCTGTTTAATATACATGGGCTGGAAATAATTCTACTAAATCAGATCTCTGAATTATTCATGAAAAACAGATTTTCATGATTTAAATTAGAATGACTTAAAATTACAAGCCTTGCATTGCTATTGAAAGGTAAGGTCTCTTTACCCCAACACGATGTTACAGTCTCATACAGTTCTACTCCAGGAAATGCTTGATGATCACTCTAAAATAGTATGCACGATGCCATGCCACTTACTGCTTCTGAAACAACACACCCACTGGTACCGACTGTGGAACAGTAATAGCACACCACTAATAATTACATCAAAATGTATCATTATCACAAAGAAGAAGGTTTGAGGGGGTCATTTGCAGTATTTATTGCATACCAAAGCACAGGTTCATTTAAAACACTGGAAGCACAAGCCTTAATATTGAAAACAATATCTTTACACCACCAAAACCACCGCAAGTCTTACAGGAAACATCAGACCGCAAAGTTTACTTCAAATCTTTCAAAAGCATTTTGTAACGATACACCTTCCACCCTTCCCCTCTGCGTGCTGTTACTAATTGATAAATGCAGTGCCACTGACAAGCTCAAGATTTTACATCGCTTCCTGACAGGTACTCTCTGGTCATTCAACACAGCCCTGGTTTTTGATAAACTCCACTGTCGGCTGTAATGGCTATGGTGCTTCGTACTAGAAATTATTAACATTCATTTATCACACAGGTACCAAACCTTTCATCTGAAGATCTCCAAACACTGCACAAATTCTCTGATTAAGCCCTTATGCCTTGATTAGGAATTGGTAGACAAGTTCTTTATGATTAAACATAATTTACATACAAGATGAACATGGGAAAATGAGTCCGTGACTTGCCAGGGACCACCGAGCACACAGCCAGGGCTGGAGGGTAACGGTTCCCATCCTCAGCTCCCACCCCATCACCGCTACCTAATGTTCTTTCCAGGGGGTTTATGTCTAGATGTTGACTGACCAATTCAGATCTGAGTACGTGGCAGTTTTATTTGGAGAGATCTAGAGTTTTTTCCAAATTCTAAGAGCATTTTTGTAAGTCCCCAGACCGAGCTGCAGCTAAAACATTAACGAAACCACGCTTTCACTGAACGGAGTAAGTGCCGCTCAGGCTGGACCAGAGTCAGAGCACAACAAACAGAACAGCCCGGATAACCTGCAATCCAGAGGGCTACTTGATATTAACAGCTTTTGTGGGCTAAAGCAAAATCCCTGTTTCTTCAATCTTTTGCTTTGTCACAAGAGGCATTGAAACAACTCCTTTTACAATTATGAGGATCAGCCCTCAGCACATAGTTCCCCTTTATGAGAGAGAAGACAACTACTACCAAATCTCAAAACCCGAGCACAGCATGCCACCCAAATACAGCCTTTATTTGACAACACAACACGAAGTCATCAGTATCTTGTCATTTCCTTCTTCAGAACCAAAGCACAGAGCTCTTGTCTGTATATTTATTTATTTTCTTAAACATATGAGCTATTTTCCTTCACCTAACAAGCCCTATTGAACAAGTTCTATAATTAACATCAAAGCAATTTGAAAGCTGCTTGACTTGCTAAAAGCCAGTAAACAAGCAGGAAGCAATAAGGTGCTTTACAAGAGAAGAACATGTGTTAGGGGGAGGGGAGGCTATAAAACATTAAACAGATTGATTGGTAATTTTAACAGAATTTCCATTTTTATTAACCCTCTGCCTGCTTGGGGCTCATGATTTTTATTTATAAGAGTGTGAGATATTTTAGTGAGCATAGTCAGCAAATATAAAAGAGCATCCTGGAAAATTTTCATGCACCAAATATTTGCTGCTTCATATGGCTAGGATAAAATCCACCTGCTTCATTATTAAAATTTATTGTAATATTTAGGCAAAGCCAACCTGAAATCTCTTAAAGAAAAAAGTAATAAAGATCAGTTTCCAGTTCTACACTCACCCTCAGCTTTTGTATTAATCTAAGGACTTTTTTGGCCTGGGGAGACTGCGGGAGGGTTAGCGGGTTGAGCTGGGCTTAGGCCTGACTGCATTTTATGGGCAAACTTGTGTTCTTCTCTCTCGTTTCTCTGCTCATGCCGAAAAGCGCTGTATGAGAACTCAATTCTCCTTCCTCAACCACGTGGGGTCCCACGTCTATTTGTAGCTTTACTAACTGGGAAGGCAAACGGGGATACAGCACATGGGAACCTCGATGTCAGTGATTCAGCTCTCTGCTGTCAGAACCTTCAGTGGCATATAGCTTTTTCTTTTTATATCATCTAAATCAACCTGTGCCTGCAAACCAGTTATTTTCCTGCTTCCTCCTCCTACAATTTCTTGCAGAATCTCACAAGGTGTTGCCAATATTAGAGGCAAATTTCCAACAGCACTGGAAATGCAAAAGCCACAGTAAATTTTTCAACTGATCTATTAATTTTTTTTTTTCTTTTAGCAACATTAACTTTTACTTAGGGGTAACTCTCTGGTTTGCCTTCATCTAACCTCACTTTATTTTAATATTGAGCAGAGAAAATTGTTCCAGGGAAAGGTCAGGACAAAAGGACAAGTTTGTTTTGTCTGTTTTAGGAGTCATGGCCTTATGCAGTAATGGCTATAGTGCCTTTTCTAACTGGCAGTGGAACCAGCAATGGAACTGATTCAAAATATCCCTTTGAATTATTCAAGAGTACAGCAAGCTCAGTACAAATAAAAAAAGCTATGTCACATTTTTGCTAATAACAGTGGAGGCTTTCCTAGTGCATATAGTTCATACACTATAAAAAAGGATTAAATATGGGAAATGGGGACTTATATTTAAAAGTTTGTTCCATTTCAGTGTGTTCCAGCACAAATAAAATTTTAAATGCCTTAATTTTACAGAAATGCAACATTCTGACTTGTGAAACCACACAAAGAGAATGACCTCGTCAGGGCTGAGGAACATTATCAGTAATTTTCCTGAGCTTTATGAACAGGTCCTTCTGGCTGAAATGACATGAATACAGCAAGTTTAGCAATGCACACACCCGTTTCTTTCAGCAACGCCATGCCACTGGGGTGGGCCTCTGGGGACGCAGGTGGCCTCGGGGGCTGGCCAGAGCTGCCCGTCCACGGCCGCTGCCAGGCTAAATCCAGGGAGGGCTCCAAATCTCCACAACGGCACCACAAAGCACTGCAATCCGTGATAGCAACTGTGCGAGCTCAGCAGCAGAGTTTCACACCGCTTCAGCTTACCAGGCTGCGGTAACACTGCCACTCACACTGCCATTTACTTTCTGCTTCTAATAAATCTCAGCCAAAAAGCAGCTCTTCAGACCTAAGGAAATTACAGCCTCTCTCCTCTTCAGAGTGGCTGTAATGAGTCAGCTACAAAAGGAGTACGGCCTTCAGTTCACAACGAGACAGGAAAATATCCTACTTAATTCCAGGAATTGCCTCTTTTCCCACCCCATCGTCTTCCCCTTGGAAAGGCCCAGCTAAGGAGCCTTGGTAAGGGAATGGCTCCTCAGTATTGTCCACTGACACTTTAAAGACTCCCGGTGGGTGTTTCAAGCCAATGACCTAGGTCCATGCCCCTCAATCCATGGAATTACAGCACTCAAGAGCTGGACTTAAGGTTACAAAAGCCTAACGGAATCTGAGCGTCACACAGAAGGCTGACACACTCCTGAGGCTGCTCTCCTGCTCCCATGGTTCTTCCCACACCGCAGTGCTGGCAGCGGGGTATGGCAGCCTCCCTGCGCCCACCCGCCCGGGCATTACAGCAGGAACAGCACCGCGCGGAGACGCCCGCTCCCCGCAGCACCCACTGACAGAAGTTATTTGTAAAATACAAAAAAATTTTTGAAACTGCTGGAATAATTAAAAATGGTCACTTTATCACACTGTCTTAAAAGACTTAAGCTAGAGCTTAGTTTATCTCTAAGCAGCCTCTGCTGAAAATAATTTTTTGTTTAATTCTTTATTGGTAACATGCTTAAGAACTTCTAAGTCAGCAGGTGATTGCATCGCACATTTAAAATATGTTTCACTCCCCAATACAGCACCTTTAATAATCATTTAAGTTCTCAATTAAAGTAGGGTGCCAACATTAAAAGAAAAAAGGTAGTCCTGAGAGACAGTAACTTCCCAGTAATTTTTTAGATATTATTCTCAAGATACCTAATTGACTGTCAAAATTAGGTTAACCCCAAAGCCACTGTTTCTAATCTTTTTTCAGTTTGGAATTTGCTGGATGGGGTGGGTGAGTGTAGCACCCAGGGGCACTTTCTCCCAACAGCATTACCTGGTCTGGTAAGAGGGTGCTGACATCTCCCTGGCAACTCCGTTTCACAGCTGCATAAACCGGAGCCAAAACAGAGCGAGATGCAGCAGGGCAGATCACAAAGCAGTGGCAAAATTTGCATTAGAAATAAAAACATGCCAACACTGCTCATTTTCTTACAAGGCTGATCACCTGCAACATAACAGAGGTGGCAGGTGAAAGCAGAGGAGGAAAAGAAACCTTTCTTCTGCCACATCCCAGGTGCAACCGGCTCACAACATCGGCTTCAGAGAAACACAGGAGATACTAATATCACACCATTTATTCCTGTTTCCAGATAGGACCTAAGTTCCTCCATGCTCTTCCTTGGCTGCACAAGCTCTACCATCTAACAGCCGATATTTTAGCCAGAGTGAGCAACACCAGGTTGTAACCAGGTTTTAAGTTCATATTCTTCTGTGTCTACGAACAGGGACCCTCTGTGCCTGCACCGGAGCCAGAAGACATGAGCTGCTGACACCTGTTAGCTCTCACAGTGTGTTTAATGCAAGAGCATATGGATAGGATCAGAACAGTAGTACATTATTAATCAGTTATTATGGTACTGAGTCCAACATGCAGGCAGTTTCTACCTCAGCTCCAATAAACAATACCTGGATGAAGCTTCTCTTACCTTGGAGCACATACGCACGTTCACAGGAGAGGGGCATGGCTAACACAAAGCCCTTTTCTTCCAATACATCAGCCCTGCAAGCAAAGCTCTCCATGGGGAAGCCATTTTAAGGCCACGGGATTTCCCAATATGTATTTTTAACCCATCTTGCAGGGATAACATCCTTAGTAATCCATTTGACTCATGATTACTATTTCAAACACAGGCTCGTACCCAGACGGGAAAAAAGGCCACTTTACATGGCAATATATACAGAACAATAACACTGCCAGATGGTATAATACTGAACAGAATTAATTTCACACATGATGTTTTCAAGGTGTTAAAATATGTCACAGCTTCTGCTAATAAAACATCTTCCTCTTCCCTCCTCCTCCTAAGAAAACGCGACATTCCCACCAGCCCGTATTTCACATTATATGTGTTTTCAGTTCTGATAAGGGCAGCTGATTGCTTGCAAACCTAATTACAGTCAAATGAAAGTCTTTCAGAACCATCATTAGCAATTAGGACCCGCTGGATTTGCAGTGTATCATTTAGAGAGGTATAATTCAATAGCTTATTGAAAAATTGCAGGTGAAACTGGTGATTATAAGGAGGGGGGGAGGGAAACGCCTGTGACACGTCACTGCAGGCAAATCTTCAGCAAAGTGGCAGCTTCTACGAGCGGCTGATCAATGAATGCAGGTGTTTGCTTCGGCATGCCGCCGAGCGCAGCTCCTCGCCTCGCTCGGAAAACGTTGGCTGCATCCTGTCATCGCGCTTGGTTGTGTGAATGGCTCTGGATTTCACATTACAAGCCTGGTTTTGTGTGTGTTTTCAAGAAATCCAAAGGGCCTATTCAGGGACTTCATTAAACCTGGGGGGGATGTGCAGTGCAGAACAACAGGCACACGAAGCAACACATCATTTTTCAGTCCTTTCTGCAGAGAACAACAATCTTTTCTGTGCCCATTGAGCTCAATCATATATTATCAGGGCCCAGAAGTTGTTTGGATGCTTTCGAGCAGCTGGGTGCCTTCACAGATGACGCACTGGATATGGTGACTGTGGGTTAAGTGCAGCTGGAGATTTCTGTGGCCTCTGATCAGAAGCAAACAGCAGTTGAGAATCACAAAACGCTTGTAATTCAAGCACTGTTTGTCAGCAGCGGCAGTTTCCGAGAGGGAAACTAGAGGGGCAACTGAATAGCAGCCCAGCTTTTAGACACGCGTCCTCTCACACGTACAGAAATCCACACGCCGTGCATGTGTGCAAAATAAAGAGCAGTTCCCTTTCAAGGATGAAACTGCTGACTGGCCAGTGCCCCATGCTTTAACAGCGTGATGGTAGGCTAGATAACGCTGAGCTGGACAGTAGCAGATGCAGACGATGTTGACAGTCACAATGGTTCCCCTTTTGGGGCATACCCTTCCATAGCACACCCTTCTATAGCATCTACCCCTCTACAAAACCACACTGCCCAGCCTGGGCCTGTGCACAGCCCCACCACTTCACTCCTTCCCCTTTCCCATAGACACGCTCCTCCTTTTCCATCCTACAAAGGCTTCTCAAATCCCAGATCCACCTGTCTTCCTTCATCACATGAGCATCTTGTCCCACATATCATTACATCCACTCATGCAGTGTATGTAACCTCAAAGCACAGTCACCTGTATATGGTCCTGTCTATACTTTCAGTGATGTCATCTCATTTTTTTTTGGGGTGTGTGTGTGTGTGTGTAATTTCATAGTTTATTTTACAAATTAAATGCTGTTCACAGAACACAAGTGGATTGACAAATAAATCCAAATAAACAATGCCTACAATACCAACACACACCAGATAATTTCATTAAACCAGTGTCCCCTGAAGAATCCCGTTACTTGCAACACCTGCTTTGAGTTACTTTAACCTTTTTGCAACACTTGCAGGTATCAAACCATGCTGTGTAGGTTGCAAAACAAACAGCAAACCTACTAATTTCAAAGTGGTTGTGTGAAAAAGCAAACAACCAAACCAAACCAAACAAACAACCACCCAACACCAAAGCTCTCTCTTTACAAACATTATCTCAGTTTCCAGCAATGCAGGCAGTATCACTGCTGACCTGATGCCTAGCTGATACTACTCCGAAGGCATGCAAGTTTGTCCTACCTCTACCAATTAGTAGCAATGTTTCCAGTGTTTCCATTTCATAGAATAGCTTGGGTTAAAAGGGACCTCAAAGACCATCCAGTTCCAACCCCCCTGCCATGGGCAGGGACACCTTCCACTAGACCAGGTTGCTCCAAGCCTCATCCAGCCTGGCCTTGGACGCTTCCAGGGATGGGGCATCCACAGTTTCTCTGGGCAACCTGTCCCAGTGCCTCCCCACCCTCCCTGGGAAGAATTTCTTCCTGATATGTAATCTAAATCTTTCAGTTTAAAGGCATTACCCCTTGTCCTATCACTCTACATGCCCTTGTAAAACGTAACTCCATTCATACAGAGCCAGACCTCCAACAGTGCAAAACTAGACCAAACGCAGCCGGCAAGGCTTGCAAACCCCTCTCGTCCTGCCTGAGGTGTTTTCATGGCCCCAGTTTCTTCCTGATCTTCACCAGTTTTACAGCCACTGAAATCCGCTGGCGGCCAGTGAAGTAATCCCAAACCGCAGCAGCTGTATGAAAGGAGATTCAAGCCTTTATCACTCACTCTGGGCCGTATGCAGTACTTCCAAGGTGTCTAACCTTACGCTGCTCAAATACACACACTTTTTTTTCCCCCTTGCTGCTGCACAGAGTTACAAGTTGGGAGTCACAGAAATTAAACAGCTCTCCGTGGTTGCATATAACACTCGTAGCTGCTATTGCACTCCCAAAGCCCACCCACAATTTCATTTTCAATTAACAGCCCTTGGAAAAGCAGTAATGAAAGCAGTTGCTAAAGAGCACTCAGATGTCATTGAGAGACTGCAAACCCAAACTGTAAATAGCACATTGTAAATCGCTTGTCACCACAGTCAGCTCTCTCTGGAATCACACTGCCAGTGACAATCAAACCCATCTGCTCAGCTCCCCGACCAATGTCACCACAAACCATACAGCTAACACCCACCTCCTGCTCCGCTCTCATTACCTGTCATGTACAGGCTTGTCTAAGAGCATGCAAAAGCCGTTTCTGTCTGTAAGCGTGATTAAATGCAGATCACACAATGGTACTTTCACCCTCTGCACCAGAGGTTTGCTGCACTGAAGCACACCAGCACCTCTGCACCAGAGGACAAGTGTGCTATAAGTAAATCTGCAACACAGTTAACAACGTGATGTTTGCAAGGTGACGATGACAGGGATGACAGTGGCTATCCAGAGCAGCCATCAAAAGCCCTAGCAGTCTCAAACCTAAGATGTACAGGTTCAGGACGACACTGCCAGGGGGATCATGGACTTAGTTCCAAGAGGGAAAAGCTTCAGTTCTTCCCTCCCTCCCCTTTAATTGATTCATTTAATGGACAATGATGTTAAAGCTAATAGTTTATAATGCTTGTTGCTGATGACTGCCAGAGTCAGCAGTGTATCTTTTCTTGCTCTTCTTCCCATTTTTCCTCTATGTCATTAAAATTTACCTCCTAATTCATCTCTCCATCACAAGCTTTATTCCCTTTATTCATTACCTGCCCCTTATGTATTACCATTTTGTCTTCTTGCACTCACACAGTACCTGGGGTTGGGATTTGCTATTCAGTGTCTTTGGAATCAGCCAGTTAAAGCAGAGCCCAGCAGCAGCTGGCTCTCATATCTACGTAAGCCAGCTAATGGATCACTTGCCCAGCACAGAGATGGCTGGTTTAGAAGCATATGCCAAAGACGATCCTCCTTCTGCAAGAAGGCGTATGAATCTCCCAGCAGACAAGGAAAGCAATGCAGGAAATGGTCCGGGTGTCTTCTGCTCTATCCAAAACACACACCCCCTGGATAAAGAGAAATGATCCTTCCTTCTCACTATCAAAACACTCCTTCTGCAATGACAACTTCTTCTTTCCTAGTATGCCCCATCCTGCTCGAACCTTGAGAAATAAAAACTCAAAAAATTTTTGCCACCCTTTTACTAGTTTAAAAATGTTCACTTTAAGATTTCCAAATGATTTTTACAGAAAACACATAAAAACATGCCATCACCAATTAATGTAAAGGAAATTAAATTTAAAACACTGGAGTCTTATGTTTGCTTAACGCCAACTAAAATTTCCTTGAGGCATTTAATAAGCACATTTATAAAAGCTCACAAAGCAGAGTTCAAAAGTCTTCTCGCTAGTAAAATATGAGCCTTAATTAACCTACAGTTTCACATTTTCTGGATTTCAATAAACCTGTAGGCATTTCAGCATAGCTGGATAAATACCTGCATGAATACTGCAAGGATTTTCTCTGAAAACTAATTAGCAGTCCTTCCAATAGCTGACTTCAGCTAAATCTGTTTGACGAGGGAGCTTCATACCGTAAATCCTGCATGTGAGAGTTACTTCCAGCAGATAACAGGTTTCACAGAAAGGCAGATCAGACAGGACTGTTAACTACTGGTAAAACAACGAGCAAGATCTCCAGGTACAAAACATTTCCCAACAGGGACAGACTGCAGCCAAGGTCTTACGCCAGCACGGAAATGCAAGTGACAGCATCGAGAGCACATCCTGCCATCCAATTAGAATATTCACATGTGACAATTCAAGATTCCTCCTACTGGGGACAACAGGGGCAAGAGACATCGTTTGCATACGAAATATATAGCTCTAACACGGCAAGCCCACCATGTATATCCAGAATACTAAACTGTAATTGGCTTTGGACTTTCCTACGTGTGAAGCACAAAACACCAGTGGGCCCAGTTCTTGGTTTGCTGTCATCTGAGAAGGCTGTCAAGCAACCTTACTGTCTACAGAGAGCCCAGGAATTCAGTGGCATGGAGCTGTGTGGGGAAACAAATCCAAGGTGTGCAGCCAAGAGTCACTCTAGGAGGAAAAGTGTTCCATGATCAGACAAAACCATCCTTAGAACTTACTCCTTTTTTCAAGGTCTTCATCATTTGTCTTGCAAGACAACAGAAAACGCTTACGAGACATACTACATATAAAAATTGTGGGTATGTCTTTTCAAATAAGCTTTATAGTCTTTTCCATGACATCTTTTTTTCCACATGTAAGTGCCAAAGCCACTTGGATTTGTCAGCACATGAACTGTTCATGAGACTAAAATGTTCTTATCTAAGGAGCTATAGCCCTACCAAATGTATTAAATTTATATTGAGCAAGATATTTTATTTCCTCTCAGCCTTATCCCTCAAGGAATTAAGCAGAGTACTCAGATTTATCAGGTAAAAGGAAAACCGTTTTCCATGACATTTGTCAACTCAATACCTTCCAAGCCAGTGTATATTTATTCTTAAAAACATAACCTCACAAATAACCTCCACCAGCAGCGAGGCCGATTCCTTCACTGCTTAAGTACCGGGCAGAAAGGTTTCACCTGACAGTAGGCTACACCAGAGGAATCACATAGTGCAAAAAGTCAGCTTTTATGAAGGCCAGTTCCTACCGCGCCGAGCACATACATTTACCATTTGACATACTAAAAAGGAACAGAGTGAAGACCACATAAGTGAACACAGAAAACAGTCAGCATCTACTTATAACCATGGCATCAACTGTCCTGAAGAGTTCCCCACCTCCCCTTGGAATACAAAGGAAAATTAAATTAGAAGAAATACCTTTAACGGGTGTGGTAGAGTAGAACAGGCATTTTACAATGGGATTGCTTTGCTAAAGCACTACATAATCTCTTCTTCTATTTCTGTATACAATATAGGCTTAAAAACAACTGTGAAATCATATTTTTTACCAGCTTCTGTAACTCTCAATATCCAAACAGAATGCAAGTCAATGTAGTTGTCATCCTCCATGTTCCTTCCACTTCCCTGAGCTCACAAACTGACAAGCAGCGAGTTCTCTGTAAAGCAATGTTTGGTTTGCACCAAACAAGGATGAAGACTCATTCAAGGGATATCAACCATCTCTGTTACACATATATATTTTGGCTAAAGAGTCACTAATAACAGTGAGATTTAGGCCAAAGCAGACCTCTTTACTGTTACTTTAGACTTCAGTTTCACAGACAATGAGCCAAATGAAACAGACACTTGTCATACTTAAAATGCCCAGCTCTAATTTAGTCTATTATACGTAATGAACACACAAGGGATATTTATTAAAAAAAAGCAAAATATGGCTCATTTTTCTGCAGCCTGCTCACCACAGAAACCAAATATGTCATGCTACTTTAAAAGCAAGAAACACAACAGCGTACAGTCCTGAATAAGAGTCCAAGATTTCCATCCTCAAGCTTTGCAACCCTGGCTGCCCTCCGCTCACTCCTGTCACACGTGTGCTACCGCAGTAAGGCAACAGCAGCGTTGGGAAGGAAGTACTTGCTTACAGGTAGGTGATTAGTTACCCAACAGAGCACACACCAGTACCACTCACATCCTCCTCACACTGTAATCAGTTTTAGAGCTTTGTCTTAATTAACAGCTGCCCCTCTCGCAATTACCTCACCTTGCCCTTGAAGTTCAAGGGGGTCTTATGCTTCTGTGTACAAAGTCTGCAGACAAGAATGCATATTTACAGCACAAAGTTGGCCTAACAACTTAATAGAGACCACATTTGTTAGTCTCACAGCCAGCCTATGGAAAGCTCTTCCAACCTTTGCACCTTTACTAATCAACTCAGCTCTAGCATCAATACCCCACTTGCCTTCCCACTCAATAAACCTCTTCTAGTACCAGGACATGGTCCTAAGCAGCACCCGAGAGCCCAAAAGTTAGACAACTACGAAGGGGTTAAAATAAGTGATGCCACAAAATGAGAAATCCGCTTCCACGTACCACATGCCCACAGCCAAATCCCTCCCCTCCCCGCCACAGGTAACATGTTTCTCACCTGTCTGAGGCCCTTCGGTATTTTCTTCCTTTTCCCAAGGTGCTGACAGAGATTACGATCATTCTCTCGGTCGGAGCTGTACTGGTGGTGGTGAAGTCTGTTCTTTTTGGGAAGATACGACAGCCCATTGGAAAGTGCTTCCCGTTTCTTCTTGGCTAAAGGATTCTGTCTCTTCTCCACGCGTTCCTGAGGTTTCAGAGCTACGTCCTTCTGCAGAGGGAGGGAGTGGGGGAAGGAAGAGAAGAAAAACAGAACAGTTAAGGCACGACCCTGGTTTGGTCAACCTCTTTAAGCAGCAATCCTGGACGACCAGCAAAGCATTCTCCAGGCAATGCGATAGTCACCAGGAAGTGAGAAAGCTGTCTCCACTGGTGTCCACTTCACCAAGAGAGAGGCACGTGCAAACTACAATCCGTAAGATGAAGTGAGTGCACAGAAGCAGACACATACTCCTTCAGATTTCATACCGTCACCCTCGTAATTCTCCAACACAACTCCTGTATCCACTAAGCATGCAAGACAGCACATGTTTATAATGTTTAAATTAACAAGTGTCTTTGATTTAAACAAGGCTCGGCTTTTCACATTTATGTTTATTATTTCTTGTATTGGACAGGGGAAGACAAGAGCTGACCTAAATCCAATTAAAGCCAATGAATCTCAATTGATTTCAGTGGATGTTTCCCTCAAGCCTGACCTAAGCAGATTTCCAAATCTCTGGGGAGTGGGGAAAGGGGGAAAAAAAAAAAACAAAATCAAACCACAGCCTTGTATTTGAAAACTTTGTTACTGACCCTTCTTTGACCCCCAGAATCAATGTTTGTCTATAAAAACCACTCAAGTCTTGCAACATAAACATGAGTTTTGTCACTTCACTTACAGCTACTGTGTTTTCTTACTGGGAACTGCAACACACAGAATTTGTATTTTTGTTTCCAAGAATTGTTACTTGAAAAAAAATTCTCCAATAACACAATATTAAAGGCAGAAGAAGAGGAGGCTGGAGGGCCATTGGGAGAGAATTAGAAGCTATTGGAAAGGTGTAAATTACAATGCCTATTGTGCATCTAATAAATTCAGTTTTCTAAGTCACACCTACTCCAAGAACTCCATATAAGAATACACTATTTCCATAAAAGGGGCATATTACCTAAATAGTGTAACGCGGTAAGCATACTCTGCTAACATGCCTGGCTGCACTAACCCAAAGACCTCCGTGCCCTACCACCGAGTACCACATGACCTTGTAAGCCTTCACGCTTCTGTTTATTGTCACTTAATATTACAACCAACAGCAGGAAAGAAATTGGGAAGTTGGTTCCTGTGTCACAAAAAGATTCAGGTTCAGGAGACTATAATACAAATTATGACACCTTTTAATGCAAAAAACTCATGCCTAAGGCAAAAATCAGTTTGGCTTTAATTACTGAATGCTCTCTAAATGCCTATCTGAAACACAAGAACTTCACAAAATTCGTAATTAAAACTAATGAGAATATTAATTAAACTGAAAACAGACAACATTCTAATTTGATATTTGGTAAAAATAATTTTACAACGTACAAAGACAGGAGTATGGAACAGAAACTACAAGACACTTTTTTTACCTCTTCTTCACCTAAGATACCATGGGAAATATCCTAGGCTTCTGTTCACGCAGTGTTGCTCGTATCAGAAAAGTTAGGAGCTTTATGCAAGCTCATAAAAAAAATCTTTATCATCCTCAGCTGTAAAGTAGGATGAGCGTTTTAAGAATGTCATGTTTCTCTTCTCTGCTTCCTCCGGCTACTAAAGAAAGTCAGCAGAAGCACTGATCACCATCATATGCTTTGAGATCTACTTGGGAAAAGCACTGGATATAAGCTGAGACCCTACGGAGCAAGGCCAAGTTAAAATAAAGCTGGAAGAATCACTTTTCTGACCACACCTTCTGTCTCCTTTCCCAGAAGGTTTCAGATTTAGATATATGCCACAAATACAAGAAGGCAAATTCTCACGTCATATGTTGAAGTTACTATTTCACCAATCCTCATAATCAATAGCTTTGTAAAAAAGCAACTACAGATCCACGCTGACCTCTGGATAACAAACGCAGAGCACTCTGCACAGCGACTCCCGCGCTCGGCCCCCTTCCGCCCCACTTAGTGAAATAAACTGGCAAACGAGAGCACTCTGCACAGCGACTCCCGCCCCACTTGATGAAATAAACTGGCAAACAAAGTAACGCTGGGATTCCCACAGAGCAACTTCAACACGGCAGAAACGCACCAGAGCTCCAGCTTGTTCAATGCCCTCTACTGAAACAATGAGATATTTGATCTTAGAACAGATTGGTGCCTCAGGATAACTATCATCATGCTGCTAATGACAAACATAAATCTTCATTTTTTCAGATCAGTACCAAAAACCGCGGTGCTTTATGAACAGCACATCATACCAGCGCTGGACTTCGGTTAAAACACAGAGCTCATGTTTGTAGCTAGGAATGCTAGTAAGAGGATTCACTCTAAATGTGAAAGGTTGAAGAAGTGAATGAATGGGAAACTTTCTGGGGAAAAAAAAATTCTCCTAATGACTAAATAGCTTTTGTGGGTTGTTTTTTTTTTTTTCTTTTTTCAGCTAGGGGTCTAAATGAAACAGTGGCAGACATCCAGAAACTTACAAAAAGTCTAATGGGGATAGCACTGCCATCAAGAAATTACTAGCTCCCATTAGCTTTAAAGAGGGCGTAAGATGGGTCAACTTTTGCAGCCCACTCTGGGCATGTCTGGGATAACCTCCTCCCTAAGAAGCCCACGTTCTAGACGACTGCATCAGGTTTCACCAACTGCCACGGTACAGCTAAAGCAAGGTTTAGCTCATGTCAGAACTGGGATAGAAGAATATGCATACCTACAGGAAAGATGAGCAACAGCAGCTTCACAAAGGCTTCTGCAAACCCTATGAAATGCATCTTCCAAGACAGAAGGAACAATTTGCAGAAATCTCGAAGAACAAAGTACCTTTTCCGCTCCTGACCAAATAGAGGAAAAGGACCTCCACGTGTACATAGCCTGCAATTCTGCAAATTGTGAAACAGGCCTTAAATCTAGTTTGGTGAGTGGGCTTACTATGAAATTTAGACACAAAGATTGTTGTTTAGACAACCGCATTCCTCCAGAACAGCCATCTACTTTGCACCAGCTGACACTGCTGCCGAGAAAATTACAGAGTGCTGTGGGTCAAAACCCTGTATTACTGAATTGTATGGTAGAACCTCTCATTGCTTTCAACAGACATACGATTTGGCCTTAAAATATATATGTATATAGAAGTATATATTAAATTCTTTGTTTGCAGACTGGACTACAAGAGGACATGGTAAAAGGATAAAAGCTTCGACTCAGGTGGGTAGGATGCATAAAACCTAGCGTGACTAGAGATCACGGGGCTGTCGATCCTCACGTCTGAGCGTGCAAACTGCCTGGGATTGTTTTGGACACACCGTCAGTACAGCAGCACACACGAGGCTGTGGAAAACACATCAGGATTCTGCCCTCTCGAAAGGCATTGGGTTTGGTGGAGGCGGTGCTTGGCTGGGAAACATGGCCCTGCATAAATCACTTCTCCACTTTCTGCCCTTTCTCCCTCATCCCATTTTTATCTTTCTGTTGTTTAGATAGGACAATAGCTGTACCATGCCGTGTGCTAGTACATTAGCCAGCACAATCTTAATTACAGACTTCAGGCATCATCATGATTAGAGTAATAAGCTGTAATTACTCTAAGGTGACAGGACTGCACAGACCTTATCTACATAGATAAGGAGATGTAGCAATATTTCATGTCGAGACGGATTTTTCGGCAGCTACCCATGGAGTCAATTCAAACTAAGTAGCAGACCCTGTGAACAACACATTCAGACTTTAATGGAGGTTTTTCTCCTCTCCTGCCAGCATGCAAGCCCACACATTATTAAATAAATCCTACAAACATATTAGGCATGGTTTAAAACCATCTTATTCAGAGATATCTTTCATCAGTAAAGTGCCTTAAGTGTATCAGGAAGGTGACTTAAATGTATAAATATGTAATTACATGCAATTCAATACAAAAGTGCATTAATATTTATGAGTGTACTGTATAATCTAAAAAAATTTCCATTTGTTTTATTTCTATTGGGCACATTAATCAACCTGATACCACTGTACATGCCATAGCGGAGAAGAGCCGCCCATGCTGAACAGACTCCTGCCGCGACGTCAGCGAGCAAGAGGGCTGCTGATGCCTGATGGGGTGGCACTGCAATCATCTCAGCTCCAATTAATATTAACAATTTCAATCCAAGCCCTGCATTTGGTGAGGGGAGGAGAAGCAGCCTCCGTGGGTATGGCAGATAATTTCTTGAGGCTTGAAGGACACACTGCATTCTCATCAAGTGTTAAGCTTTCAGGGAGCTACGCGTGATTTATTTCAGGAGGATCCATCTTCTTGCCATGTAAATGACAGCTCATTAATTATAAATCAGATCCTCAGTGGCAGTGGAGCAGTGCTTCACACTGCTTTGTGGGGTAGACACTGCACCCCCATAAATCTCACCCCAGAGCCCGGCCATCGCTGCTGCCCTGTCTTCCCGCCCTTGCCTCCAGCCACCTCCCCTCTGAGGACAACTTAAAAACAACATGTGAACAACAGGAACTCTCTTCCACCCCTTATTACAGGATTTTTTCTGTGGGAACACTGGATGAAAAGGAACACTGTAAACGTGCTGTGTAGCAAACACACTGCAAGCACTTATCTGCGTGAAAATTTCAGGTGCTGCTCATGGATTTCAAGCCTTGATCTTTCCTAATCATACCGTTGTGATTCCAGTGTTGCAAGAACTTAATTTTTGAATTCACACTGCAAATTACCCTAATAAAGTGCAACTTTTAAAACCAAAATAATTAAAACCAAAAAGTAGTTTACAGTCCAGGGCTAGCAAAACCAAATAATAACTGCATCAGTCTACAACTATATTCCAATTATTTGCTCCTCAGGTTCTTGCTAAAGTCCACAAGAGCCCAACAATTCATCCTTCGCTCCAACTATAAAATTAAGTGCAAAGAAATAAGACACTTTTAAAAACCCAAAGTTACTAAACAGTCATGAAATGTCAACTTAATATTGCACTTAAAGCACAAATAGTTATAAAAGCAAGCTAGAGTCTACCAGTTTGTCCCTGTCCACTACTGAGGCATCCAAGCATCTTTGCCAAACAGAACTGTACGAACGGTACCGCTGGAGCTTTTCATCTCTCTTCAAGGCACTAGCATTTCACATTGCAGCAGGAACACTAGCGCAGAAAGAAGCAGCCAATTAAGGGAAAAACCCCACATTTTCACTAGCTACAGAAGTTGATTTGAAATTCTTTCCAAGTTATGGACACAACCGTAAGACAGGCTCAGCACCTTGGCCCTGGGTGTCAGCTGCAGAAGTGCTTCGCTTGCAGGGGCGTTACGTGAGGAGAAGCAAGAAGCAGCCAAAGAGCTTCCTATGAAAAAACACACAGACAGAAACACTGACAAAACCACCACCTCCACATGTGGAGAAAATTTTTTACAATACTTTAGCTTGCAAGAAATTAAGATGCCTAGAGGGTACAGCTGAGGGAAATACTGCAGCTTCGTTAGCATCAGGCAGTGGGTGTCGTTAGCTGGGAACCCAGTAGAGCATCATGCACGCAGAGCTGCACAAACCGAACCAAACGCCCTCGGAATTGGGAAACGGTGCCAGGCTGAGGGTACCAAATTTGCCATCCCATCTTGACAGTCTTCATCCACTCACACTGTGTTTTCTGTTACATTTGGGAAGAATTTTTATAGCTGATGGATGAAAATACCCTAAGACTTCAATACCTCTCTTGCACGTTTCATAATTCGTTCTTTTAGTATGGCAGTAACAACGAGCTGTAAAGATCTGAAAACAATGCAGTCCCTGCAATCTTTCAAAATCAGAAAATAAAACGAGATGGTTATAATAGTCATTCATTTCCCTCCAGATAAGATCGTTAAATGCACTGTGTATTCTTTTGAAGGCACAATTAGTTCCTCAAAAGCATTTGTCTAGAGGAAAAAACTGCAAACACTCTTAAAACACCACCAGGGAGAGAGAAAGGCAGGTGTAAAGTGCAACACAAAAGAGAAAAGGATTCTCTAGGTGTAGAATCATGGTATTTTGGGACACAAGGGACTGGTGGAGAGAGCCACGATGTCAACTACAGCAGTACAGTAGCTCATCCTCTAATCCCAGCAATTTCTCCAAGTCGCGAGACCTCTGCAGAAAGGTTTAATCTTGTTTTGTTTGCTTTGTTTTCATAAAATTACAATCCATTGCCTCCTGCATCTCTCCTGACTCTGAAAACAAAGCGCTTCAGTGTTGTGCAAAAAAGGTTGTGCAACAGAGTGAAGATGAAATGCGGTACCAGGCTGCAGGACGCGATGTGGTGATTACAGATGAAGGCAAAACAATAGAAAAGCAAGTTGCTGTCTGCTTGAGATATGTTTTATAAAAGCCCTTCTGTAGCAAAGAGATTGCTTTGATTTTTCATCCCAAAATCATTTGTTAACAATATCATTGATAAACAGAAGGTTCCTTTTCAGGTGCTGCTGATTTAAACTACACACAAAAAACTACATTAAAGCAACATTATTGAGGTTACGAAGTCAAGGACTTGGAAGTTATGAAAGGCCAGGATTAAGGCCGCAACCACCACCTGAGTTCAGCCCTCTTGTGCATATGCGTCACGATACCATCTTTAATTACATGATCGCGTGCTCTTACTGCCCTGTGCAGAATGGAAGACATTCAGCTAATGAGCAGCCACTCAGGATTCTGTTTTCTCCTCTTTGTCCGATATGTGGACCCAAATGTTGTTTATTTACACTCCATTCACACTCTCCTCTGAATGCACAATTATTAATTTCCTCAAGGGCTTTTCTATACAGCCTCTCACTATAGTATCAGATGCTCAAATATCAATGACCTATTTTATTTTACAGCTGTTTAGCCAGATGAAGGCATTTCACTATTCTTATTTTATAGGTGGCAACAACAGTCCTGACATACAACCTGAAGGTCAAAAATATCTGCTAATTTTAAGCACCCATTAGGAAGCACCTAAGATTTGATTTTTCAGAGAACTTAGCTCTACAAAGCACTTTATCTAATGAAGCAAAGCCTTCATTGATTTCAGCAGCTACTGGGAGTGCTGAGCTTCTGCAAATCAGGCATTAGTAAGCACCACGTAGTATAAGGACGCAGCTAATGACTGTTTCTAAAATATGTAGTGCAATGGCCTCCCTCAGTGCTACATGCTAAATACTAGATGGAGGCAGAAGAAAACTGGACTCTAATTACATTCAACTCATATGAGAAAGAGGAAACCCTCCTGCAATCTTCCCCCTCACCATGCACCCTCCATCTCTGGTAACAGGGGGGAAAGGAGCTCAGCAAGAGAAGAGTCTCATCCCAGGCTAAGTCGAACTTGTGTGAGTAAATTACTTCACAGTCTTCAAGAAATAAAGTAGGCCATTTTATCAGTAACAGCGGCATCACAATCCATAAAAACACAAGCACTAAATAATTAAAAAAAAAACAACAACAAACCAACACACAGGACACCACCAAACACCAAACTTGGAGGAGCATAAATACACAGTTGCCTGCTACGTACACATGTCAGGCAAGTGGAAACAAGGCATCCTGTGCACATACTACTCCTCAACTCAGCCACGGTTACACACTTTAAATTGTATTCTTCCTGGCATTATTTAAAGTATATATGGCTGTCAACTCTTTCCTACTCAGATTTTACACTGTTTACTGTTGTAGTGGTTACCTCTTCCTCCTTGCAGATCTGACTAAATCATCTTCATTACACCCGTGGGTAATGTCTGAGTACGTGCTGTGTGGGATACCAGCAAGAACTGGCCTGTGCCAGCAGGGAATCTGCATCCTCTGCTGGCGTCACCTCAGCCATGTTCTCTCCAACTCCTCCACGTACAGGCCTTCTAACCTTCGATAAGGACCTCTCATTAATACACCTACAGCCTCTGTTACTTGGTAACGCACCCAGGTCAGGCCTCACAGCAAACAGGGCTGTGCCTGCCCATGCTGGCTGCCCTTCTAGGCTCAAGCTCCGAGAGAATTCAGGGCACGACTCCGAGCGCTTCTAACGCAACCGGCACGTTACCGGTAACAAAACACTCCATCCCAGTCATGCTTTACATAACTTCCACCCCCGAGACTGCTCGCACAGTATGCAGCCCTTGCAGCCAAGGGAAAGCTATTCCCACTGGCCCTGGGTTCATTTCACAGCGCTGGGCCTTAAATAAATGTGCTTCATATACCCATGGCAGCACGGCCACATTCTCACAAAGTGTTTATTTTCTTTGTTTGAGGAATGAAAAGAAATGTAAAAGGGGTGTGGAGAGAAAAAGAGTCCCTAGGGATGCTCACTTTAAATCTTCATCTTGACAATGAGGGCTTCACTGCTCTCACACTGCTCAGATACAACTATAAATTAGGCACAGAGAGAGGAGCATTAAGCCAGCTCCTAAAACAAAGGTGAATTTGTTTTGTTCCCTGTGCTGCAACACACCAGTTGCACGTTTACAGTGTATATATTTGTATACAGCACTGGTATTCTTTATACCCAAGCTGTGCACAGCAACACCCTGATCTGATGCAGAAATGCAGTCAACTGCGTGCAGGGGCCGGGACTGTTTCATGCAGGTACCTGAGCCTGAGTTCAAGGGTCAGCTGTGTGTCAGAGCAGGGCCAAAAATATTTGTCCTTGGAAAATGGGATTTTTGTGGTGGAGAGAATCCACCTGAACAGTAATCGAGTACCACACTGAGTAATATGAAACACAAATAATTTCAGTTTGTCTAAATAACGGAGCAACTCTTCAGTTCTACACTGAAATGTCTGGATCTTTTTTCCTTCACATAGTTCTTCTTTATTTACATTTTTTGTTCTGATTTGGAATGGAAATAACTTTTTTAATTTCAAACTTTCTCCCAAAATTAAAAGTTTTGTATGTATCTGTAGTTATTCAATATCTGCTTATACTGACGAAAATACACATGCTGTTTTAGGACCAAATTATACGGCTTTCTTAGCTTTAAGTAGAGAATGTGTCCCTCTTTAACCTTGTTTATTGCTTGTCCAAAAACATCGGTCCTTCATTTTTGCCCAATGTCCTGCCAGCTTTACCAGGAGACTTCTGCAATGAAATTGTATTTCCCTCCAGCGGAGTCTTTAGCTCAGAGCCAACCGTGGGCTCCTCCACTCTCCAGACACACAGTGTCAGCTGAATAATTCAAATGGCACTTTGACTGGCAGGCCACCGGCCAAGGCTGAGGAGCTCGGGGGCCAATAAATCTTACATTTATAGGGTATGCCCCCCTTACTTGTAGGGTTAGAATAAATGGATGTGGGCTTAGATGGCTCTCATCCCGGCTATTCCTGCACTAGGGTTAAACAGATGACTTCAGCCTCCAGGCTCTCCCTGGCACCATTCATTAGCACAGCACTCAGCTTTCATAAAAAATGTATTACCATTTGTAGATCAAATCAGAAGCACCCCTGTATTCCTTGTCTTGCAGAACGACGGTACAGCACCAGGCAAGTCCAATGTAATCTAAAGGTCTCACGATGCTCACTAGAATACCAAGGCCACAGAACAGAACTGAGCCGGTACACCGTAGAATAGGTCAGCTTTGCTGCCGTGTTAGCCTCAAGACTAGACTGGAAAATCTGCTCTCCAGAAGTCAAGACAAAGAAACCACCTTGAGACAATGAAGTAAAAACAACTAGGAAGCTGCGCTACATAGGGAGAGAATAGGAAGAGGTGGAAACATTCATATAATTTATATCTGTATCACAAATGAATTCTTAGAAGTAGAGGGAGGCCAGAGGCAACCCTCTGCACATGCAAGCAAGCAGCACTAAGCCAGCTCTTTGGGCAGACAACGCAGAGATAAGCAAGGAAAAGGACAGAATTAGAAGAACTACTCGTGGATTTTGTCAGATGGTCAATGCCCCAACCTGCAGATTTTTTTAACCAAGCCAAAAACTTCCATAAAATGGGTTATAGTTATTGAGCTTTTAAAAATAAAAATGTATTTCGAAACAACTCTTTTCCATCTTGTGGGTCAAGAAGTCAAACTACTTAACACACTAGCTCTTCTGTCTTCTAAGATCCTACTGTCTCATATTCCTCTTGATTTTCTTTCTCCTTCTCTGGAAACCACTTAACTCTACCACTGTTCTTAGAACGTGGCATACCACCTCACACAAAAGACTGATGAAGGCAGATTTTAAAATGAAAGAACAGTGATTAGAAAATAAGGAGAACGAGCGTGTGTGCTCAGACAGGACAGAGGACTGCCTCACTTAAGGCAAGCCTGGTAATATTCTTCATTAGGAAAAGGATCAGAACCTTCGTGCAATTAGAATCAAAAAAACCAATGGTTCAGCTTCCCACCTGCAAAAGAAACCTCTTTCTAGTATTCAGGCTGGAAAAAAAATAGAAAAGAACAAAAGTTTAAGAAATAGAGCAATATGTAACCTTTCCATTTGCCGGCTTATTCTACCCCTAGGAAACAGATACAGTGAAGATAAATTTGATGATCAAAAAACCAGAGGGATTACATTCTTGTACAGTGCTGATCATTGGCAAATCCCCCTCTCTGCAGTTCAGAAGCACAGCTTAGCATAACAGACAGGATTTATCATTGCCTCGTCCTTCGCACCACTTACAAAGTAGATACAAGTTGTTCCTGTCTCAAGAGTCCTCATTCACATACGCAGATGAAATAAATACCAGAACTGTTTTGTTGTTACTTTACAAAGGTATAAGCCACTGTACCATATGCAGAGAATCAGACCAACTGGATAACTGTCACACATTTCCATCTTTATTTCTCCACTTCTGCTAACGCCTCGAATCCTCACGACAAAGCATTTACTTCAGCCTTGAGCCAGTGGATGCTCCTAAGTCTATGTGGCATCACCCAAAACCCATCAGGTGTATTCAGCAGTTCCTAGGAGGGGAAACACAGTTCTTCCATTCTGTATTTAGAATACAGAGCCTCCAGTTAAACAGGCACAGAAGATAGCATGAATAAATAAAAAGGGAAAAACAGAGAAGACTATTTTCTTCATTTGTATTACAGGGCACAGACCCTGTAAAGCAACCTCACACACTAGAGAAAAAGAAAATTTTCTTTACAGCTGTGCTGTGGCTGAAAGTATGATGTCTACTGCATATTCGACTTTTCTAAGCTACTTTGTGGATAGATCTTTTAAAACTGAAGTGTCATCTAATATTCAGGGGCTATTCAGTGGCTGAAAAAGCAATTTCTGTAATATTTCTTGTTTATAGCCACCTAGAAGCTACAGTTTTACCTTTGTAGGGATGCGCAGTCAGGGGATCAGGTTCCAAAACAGAACATCTCAAGTCAAAAGCTTTGCTAATGCCTCCAGCAAACTTGCGAGGAGTTACAAAAACTGTGAATCATACCACTTGAGCAGTACTTATATTCAAACCACACTTTATCGTATACCCGGCTGTCTCGACTGAACTTGTAACCATTTCTTCTGTAGAAAGCATCCGAACTGCTGTCTCTCTGTAAAAACTTGCCTGGAGCAGAAAGCAGATAAAACTCTGCAATGAATCTCTTGAGAGCTATGGAATATGTTGAGGAGAATTAGAACCATAAGCAAGAATCAGTCTGCACTTGGAAGGAAACCTTTTCTATAAAGATTTGTTTTCTAAGCTGCTTGTTGGTGCCAGTATCCAAATCTCTCCTGTCTGATCTTATCACGATTGTACCCTGCCAGGCACAGGATTAGAGCTGGCTGGACTGAGATGGTAACATGTGGGTACTTGGAGACATATGTTGAAATTCCTGATCTTCCACTGACTCTCTCTGACCTGCAGCAGTAAGCTAAGCCCCAATACACAAAGCACGTATTCAAGGGCCTACAACTATTTAATTCCCACTGACTGGTTTTCCAAATGAAATAAATGGCTCTGTGAATTTGGGCCTTTAGCCCTGCCGTGCAGCAGTGCACATCTGTAAAACGGAGGTAAAACCGCATTTCACCTCTGCCTCGTAATGCTAAATACTGAGAGGGAAATGCACCAGGTACCACAGGAACAAAAGGAACAAACACATGTTTAGAAAACCAGATGAGACACTGCAAAGGTGATTCCTGAAGCAGTTGGCACATCTCCCTCTGGTCAGGCCGAGACCTAGGCAGCCATCTTCTGGAGAAGAAATACAAATGTCCAACTGCTACACACCGTAAAACATCTCAGGGCTTGTGCTATTCATTACCTTACTTTGAAAACAGTAGCAGATTCAGTCTCTCATCTTCCAAGCTCCTGCGGCCCTTCATGAGGCGAAACCACCACAGCCCACGTGTTCTGGGGTAGGCCCTGTGGGGCTGCCGCAGCCCTCTTCCCGGCCTCTCACCCCACCCGCATCTCCATACCCAGGGGCTTCCTTCAAGCCTCCGGCCAAGCAGGTCCTTCTTGCATCTCCCCGTTCTCCAGCGGATGTGTGGGATAGGGAAGTCATGGCTTTCACCTCCTCTCCATCACCCTTACCAGAAGAGAGGAGCCTCTACACCTCCCTTTCTCAGCCCTCCACGCAGGGCAGCCTCACTGCTGTCCCTCAGCTGCACGTGTGTGGTTCACGCTTTCCCGCCCACACCAACACAGGGGTCACAGCATTTCCCCTTCTTCATCCTAATTCCAGACAACTCACTCTCCCTGTCCCCCTCCGGGAAGAGCAGTCTCCTCCCACCCCCCTCCCCACTTCCTCCTCCTCTGTCCCGAGCCGGGGCCGTTGCCTCAGGAGGAGCGCCCTCCTGCTACTGCCCCCACCGACCCCTCCACACAAACTGCAGCCTCTGAAATCAGTAACGACCCCTTGTTCTCCTGCAGGCTGAGAACTTCTGATGTCTGCGTGAGAACGAAGAGTGGGGGAAAGGGAAGAAAGACTGCAGGCAGTCTCCTTCCTGAGCTCCCCGCAGCCCTCGAACATCCCTGAGGAGCAGCACTGCTCCGACAGGCCAGCAGACAGAAAATGGCACAAGAGATGGTATCTTGCCAGCCTGTGCCAGCCCCCCCTTCCCTCGTACTTCCCGAGAGCCTGGCCCACCGCGCCTGGAGGGACCATCAGCCTGCCCACCGTCAGGGAGATGCACAGAGGCTCCAGAGGCACCCTCCGTCACAGGGAATTCAGGTGCTTCGTCCCAATGCGATTCAGCTGGCATGAGGTCCCGATGCATAAGCAACATGTCCTTGTGGATCCAGGCCAAATTGCCAAATGCACTTTGGCATTTGGAGTACGTGAGATGGCCCCTGTGAGGAGCGGTGGGAACAGGCCTTAGAAGAAGGAATTTAGAATCATAGAATCACTGGGTTGGAAAAGACCTTAGAGATCATCCTGTCCAGCCGTATCTGTCCACCACTAAACCATATCTCTCAGCACCTCATCCACCCGTCTCTTAAACACATCCAGGGATGGTGACTCCACCACCTCCCTGGGCAGCCTGTTCCAGTGTGTGATAACCCTTTCGGTGAAGAACTTCTTCCTTACATCCAATCTAAACCTCCCCTGGCGCAGCTTGAGACCATTCCCCCTCGTCCGATCATCTGTCATTAGGGAGAAGAGACCAACACCCACTTCTCCACACCCTCCTTTCAGGGAGTTGTAGGCAGTGATCAGGTCTCCTCTCAGCCTCCGCTTCTCCAGGCTAAACAAGCCCAGTTCCCTCAGTCGCTCCTCATAAGACATATTCTCCAGACCCTTCTCCAGTTTTGTGGCCCTTCTCTGGACACGCTCCAGCCCCTCAATGTCTTTCTTGTAGTGAGGGGCCCAAAACTGAACACTGAATTTGAGAAGGTCATCCTTTTTTTTTTTTAATTCCATAACCTGTCCCCCCTTCCGTAGCCTATTTTATGTCTCATGTAACTAGGGCACTCCTTGTAAAAGTAATTCAGGACAGAAAATCCAAACCAACACTTTGAATTCTGTAGTTTTATTATGAGGCAGAAATGACCTCAAAAGCCTGGACTAAACAAACGCCTGGAGTGAAAAAGATTGAATAAATTAAAGGATATAATTATGGCTGGGAAAAGTAGGAAGGAGGTCGCTCAATAGGATGAAAGACGGATTTGAGAAATAAGAAATGAAAGGAGGTGTCAGCTTGAATCAGCCAGGCTGAAAACTGCTGCTGATTTTGACTGACATACTGAGACTTTCCGATTGCAAACTCTTTCTCTAATAAGCTTCAAATTCACCTCTACACTTTTACTTTGATCTTAATGCAAATGTTTTACAATGGACAGATTTAATGATGTTCAGGTGCTTATTGGTTCTATCAGACTTGATACTGGAATCAATCTCCCCCGTTAGAAAGCTTGGGTTAATGGCAAAGTTTATTAAACTGCATGCAGTCATTCAGCAGAGATCAATAGAGACATGATTACAGAGCAACCAGAGGATTAAACATGAGATTTATCACAAAATTAAACTGAATTAAATGTTCTCTGATAGCACTTGAAATGCTGTCGATACTCTTAACTGATAATCTATGCTTTCTGTGTTTACTTAACAGGCAGCAGGGATGTCTGACTCCAGAAAATGACTATAATGTAAAAACATAAGCTGCAAGATTTGCAGGAAGCATTAAACCTCACCTAGAAAACCATTATTTCTTCCTGTTAGAAGAGCAAAAGCATTTTGCTTCTTTGCCCATTTCCTATTTAAGGGTGAGGAGGATACAGTCCTCCCATGCCACACTTCTGCAGCCTCCTTCTCAGGACTATTACAGGATGCACAGGACTCTAAAAGATACTTTACAGGGCTCCAACGAAATATTTTCTGGTTTTCTTCCATGGCAGCCTTGGGAGGAAATCCCAAGTCCCGCGTCTCATTCAGAATTATTTTTTTCCTCCTTTCTTGCATTCTTGATGACCTTACTAAAACTTACTCTGCACCCTGAGAAATTTACCCACCTTCCCGCCTCTCCCTCCAGCCCAGCCCAGCTACCTCCCGAGGCTCAGACACTCAGACCTCTCCTTAATTAGGCTGGCACAGCACTGCGCAAGTTTCTCTGATTTCTCTTCAAAAAAATTCAGTTCCAAGCATAAAAAGCCAGAAGCACCAGCCACACAGTACCGCTGGCCTAAGAATCTGAAATGGGAGTCCAGGAAAAAAAAAAATCAGGACCATTTTACAGAGAGAAACAGAATCTAAATTCAGACACTACTCTTCTGGGACGAGATCCATCCCTGCCAGAGAGCTGCAATTTCCCAAACCCTGCTGCGTCCTGAGATCTGTTATCAGAATCACACACAGAGATTATTGCCATCTGCACTATAATCATGTGGTTGCCTGGTTTTGAGGACCAAAACCTCAACTCACAGCAGGACAGAAGGGGGAGGGAGGGGAGGAGCGGGAGCTCAGGAGTACACAAAACACCAGATGCAAAGTAATAACCAATCACAACCTCAACTTTGATAAAGTTTGAATGTCTTCATGTTTCTGTGGCTTTCCAAAACGGTCACAACATATAAACTCAGCTCAAGAGCTCCTATAAGAATTAATGTTTGTGTTCAACAAGCAAGCAGGCCAAGAGACATCAGCTTCCCTCCTTCCTGTTTTCCAGAGAAAGGCTGCATCCCACCATCTCCTCCACCCAAAGCTTAACAAACCTCGATAAAACACCTCAAAGAAAATATGACCATCCAACATCAAATAAACCACCCAAACCAAAAAACAGTGAAAATTCCCTCATCGACCAGCATGAATTGAATTTTTACTGACTTAGAGGGGCTTAGCTGCTGTCTAAACAGGCTCAGTTATCCCTAGTGTACTTTGCAAAATGCAATCCCGTAATCCAATCCCAGATGCATTATGTGAAATCTTATTTCTCCAAGCTCTAGAAAAGAACAAGCAAGAGGAAGTCTTTAAGAACACTAATTTGCCAATAAATACCGACTGGGCCAATTTTGCTTTTGCTGCTTTTTAGGTGGAAAAAAAAACCCAACAATAACAAAAAGAAGCTGCTGAGTACTACATCACCTCATTAAAATTTCGCTTGTGGATAGAAAAGATACCATGGAACATGTACCCTGAAATTAGCCCAGCATGTGCTGCCCCAATAAACAAATCCTCAGAAACTAGAGTCATTCCCAATAGGTTTCCACTGCAGAAATCACTGTCAGTTCTGTCCAGAAAAGGAGAATCTCTGTAATATCTAATAAATGGACCAAAACAGCTAAATGAATAGCAGGGCAATAGCACAGCATGTTCTAGCAGCAACCAATGAAGCTATAGTCAATACACACAGTGGCTGTTAAATTTTACATCAATACCATCACACAATTAAGTCACTGAATGCCTGAGCTGAGCAGTAAAGCACTTGGCGTAATCCTAGCTCTGAGACTGCGTGTGCGTGTGTAAGGGAAGCAAAGATTCACCGTGGTACTTCAGCATTAAGAGAAAGCCCATGTTTATCATTTTCTCTATATGCTTTATGGGATGCTCTGAGGGTGACAGGGATGGCATTAGTAATACGTGAGTGCTGATGATCACTCAGCTCCACGACTCTAACCCAGAATGGCAGTGTGTTGTCAGGAGAGGAAGCACCAGGTTAGCAGCTGCTCGTGGCATTAAACATCCAGCTCTGACAACATCCTTCTGTCTTGTATCTCTCCTGCAGGACCCCAATTTATCTCCCTTTGAGGAGGCTGCTGGCCTAGTTTACGGATTCTCCCCGCTGCTGCCTGGCTGAAGACCCACCAGCCAGGCTGCCTGGCTGCAGGGAGGCACACTGCCTTTAAAAATAAGGATTTCCCATTTATTGATGCTTACACATGGAAAAAAGGGAAACAAAGCGCACATTAATGCAGTTGTGTGTCTCAATGTACCACCTAAAAGGTAGGCTGAAGCCAAGCAGGTAGCATGCAAACACAGTGTCAAACTTGAAAATGTGATTTCCCAGGCAGCTGTTTCCCTGCAACTGCTGTGCTCGCAGAAACAAAGGCCGTTACTACAGTTCTTGCTTAGGTGAACAAGCAGCTCGTCGGTGCGGATACCAAAGCATGCCGGCAGCTGAGAGGCAGCTCGCATCTGCATGATGGGCCAACGCTCTTCATGTCTCTGCCCTGGGCAGAAGCAGCCTGCTACAGACAGCACGAAACTACAGCTGGGCAAGGTACATGAAACCAAGTCATTTCCAATGGGAGACCCATCCCTGCCAAACGTGCTCCTCCTGGCCTGTCCCACAGCTGAGAGGTGCTGGACCTGTTTTTCTTACGCCTCCTCTGCTTACTGGGGATGGAGATCCAGGGCAATAGGCAGATGACAAGTCAGGACACGGAGCTGGAGGGGTTTTTCCATGGCACCAAAGAACTCACTTCCCTCAAAAAGCTGTTGCTGCGTGCTCTGTATTTTACTAATTTAATGGTCAGGATAATAAATTTGTCAGTAATGACAAAGAAATTCCCTAGAAACTGGAGTGCTCAAGTGTCACTGAAACGACATCTATTTAGCAAATAGATGAATGCCTTTCACTGAAGACTGTCGTGTGATTAAGCATCTGTCACTGTCTCACCTAACGGCTGCTCCCACTTCAGCAGCACAGGTACCTTCACAGCTCTTTCTTACACGGATGTAAAGATGATCTCGATGTGAAAGGAGATCAGCACTGAACACCCAGTTAATGAACTGACACAGAAGTAGTGGGTCATTCCTACAAGTCTTCTACTCTTGACTCGTCCAAGCTTAAATTTTTATAATCAGATTCATTTAAGTTTTACAAACAAAAGCTAATAGATTCTGCTTTCTGACTTACTGAAGGGAAGTTTGAGTTGAAAGGACCTGTATTTTCATGACAGGATGTGATTTTTTCTTAGATGGCTTTTTTAAATTATTTTTTGAGTATTTTACAGGGACAGAGATGCTGAACCAATGTTAGCAGCTTGATTTTTTAAACATTGGGTGTGATAAGCCAGTCAACTGTTCTGTTTCTGCAACTCAGCTTTCTAACTGAGCAGTGCTTTTCACATATGTACCCTGCTCAGCAGCCGCTGAAACTAGAGAAAGTTCTCCAAGGAATTTGTGTGGCTTCTGTATCCTAATGCATACTCCAAAAGGGTAAGAACA
This sequence comes from Eurypyga helias, assembly GCF_000690775.1. Taxonomy (NCBI): domain Eukaryota; kingdom Metazoa; phylum Chordata; class Aves; order Eurypygiformes; family Eurypygidae; genus Eurypyga; species Eurypyga helias. Next base: position 187,510 of record NW_010243026.1, on the reverse strand, counting down.
GAGAATACACAGCGCTCTGCTCTCCAATTCTCATAGCTAAAAATTCATGGAAAGTCCCAGTGAAAATGTGGCTGAATGACAGGGGTTAGAGAGCTTCTTGTCCTGGTTTTTGGAATCAAACATAAAACTTGCTCCATTGGACAGGAAAAACAATGGCCACGAAAGGTCTTTCCAAACAGGAAGGAATCAGCAGAAGACTGCTTGTGCAGAACAAGGCTGCACCTCCAACAAATGCTTTGAAAGACTCTCCTCACTACCCAAGACAGAAAAAGAAAGGAAGTGGTCAGCGGGATGGATATTGAAGCTGGAGACAGACAAATGCTGATACTGTAATTTACACCAGCTGAGAATCTGCTCTAATTAGAGGAAATATTTCCACACAGAAGAAAACAAAGCGTGAGATACTCAACCTAAGCAAGTGTCAACAAAATATTAGCTGCAGAGGCTAAACAATTACAGGGACTACTAACTACCTGGTGTCAGGGCACAGATGGATCACCTAAGGGACAACAAGCAGTAAGTTCTTAACTACATGACGGCACTAGGTTCATACACAGCTTACAGCTTATTAGAAAAACCTTAGAGCTGCATGAGACAAGATTATCGGAAATTCTTCCACTGTGAATCCAAAATGTTTAGACTAATATGTTTGAAAGTCCGGTCTGCTGAAAACCATCATCAAATCCGAAAGTTTCTGAGCGAGGCAGAACAGTGGTGGAGGAAGAGCTGGGGGAGGGAAGGCCCTTCTCAGCACATTCCCAGCTGAGCACAGGCACACACAGTACCATTTGGGAGACAACTTTATGTGCTCTTAGTAGTAGATTAATGAATGTAATTACCTAACATTGTGGCTGTGAATGCCGCAAAACGGTAATTTATAGCAAGCTGTAAAGTTCTAATGTGTTTTTATGTCCATAAGCTGCTTAACCATAATCTAATGCATTTGTACATGAACACCCTCCTAAATGGGTCTCAGCTAAACAGCAAGCACAAGTCCCCCACTGCCTGTATGCTTCTGCTTTATGTCTTGATAAACCAACCTTTCATGCTGGGCATCCGAGGAGAAGCAGCTCCTAAAGATATGAATAATTTTAAGTCCAGTGGCAAGAACTTCTTTCCTCACTTGATGAAATAAGTTCCTGGCTGGCCAAAGGCAAAAGCACTGATAAAAAAAGCACACCAGCCTCTTACAGTGCAGAAACAAGAGTCTAGATATTGCTGGTGAATGAAAGGATGAAACATAGGACCCTTGGCCAAGTGGAGAGCCAGGACTCACCCCCACTTCCTCCCGCATCTTGGGCTGCTGGGCCCCTCGCCCAAGGTGAGTATGTGCTGGGTACCTCCTCTGCAGCCAGGACACCAGGCGATAAAATCTATCTACAGCACCATGCCATTCCCAGAGAGTGTTTCTGTGAAGACACTTCACCTTCTTTCAGCTTTCAGCTGTAACGCTCTCCTGCTTGTTGCTGGCAAGATGCTAGGGTCACTTGATACCTCCTCTGTTAGAGAGATGTGGTCGGGACTCCTGAAGTACATGCTTATTGTTGCCACTAACTCATTTAGGCAAACCATTTAACTTCTTTATGCCCTTGCTTAACCATCTGTAAAATGGGACTAATAATAAACCTCAGAGGGATTTAGTAAGGCTTAATTAAATGGTTTGTAAAGTGCTTTGAGATCCTCAGGAGAAATGTGCTGTGGAAGTGCAAATTATTATTATTGTTACAGTGCTTTCTACTTCCAACACAGTTAAATATTAATGATCCAGTCCTCCTAATGCCCAGTGATACAACTTTCCTGAATAGTAATTTTCTCAGCTAAAAAGACACAGAAACTAGCATCAGGAAATCATCATTGTTTTTCTTTCTTGCTCATTCATAAGTAGTCTGAAACAGCAGATAAGAGTAAATATTTTAGTCTGTATGAAACTAAGGATGTGGATTCCAAACACATGCGTTGTACATGCAGTCAGTTCAGAGACAAAACATAATGCCAATTACAATCACCTATCACACAATGTTCATACTACACAGTACCAGAAACCCATTCAGAAAAGTCAGTGTCATAGCTAATACATAATGAATGCTTTTCCTAGTTAAAAATGTACCACTTTGCAGAGATCATGGCATGAGTGATGTCATTAACATTCAAGTAAAATCTTCATCTCATCAGAAAGAACATCAAAGTCCTGTTAGTAAGACAGCTGTGGCTTCGCGGGGCTAAGGAGAAGTACATCTTGGACTTAAATAAGATACATCTATTGTGACCCAGCAAAAACAACCTGTAAGTTGCCTACAGGCAAAAAACAAACAGCCACAATACCTCCTCTTTTGTCAGCCTCTTCCAGGCCAACCCGAAAAGAATTAAAATGAGAAAACTGGACTTACAACTTAAGGTCACAGGAGCTGAGTGAGTGTGACCTAGGTTGCGATGGATTGCTGCTCGCTCACCCTTTCAACCCACTGAGTTGCATGTCATAAACTGCAGCCACAGGTATAGCAAGTTCTTTCCCAGACAATGACCTCTTACCTCTCTTGAACACATTAGAACCTGTTAAAACAGGACCCCAAATCACCATTGGCAAGTGTTTTCTTAATATTTCTCTGTATTTATTTATGATACATAGTTACATATTAGATGCCAAATAAAATGTTAAGGGAAAATAATTTTAAAAAGCAATGTCAAAACTTGAAGGTATTAAGGTTCCCATGAAGTCTTAGTTGGCTTCTGCTTTGGAACTGCAGTATGGGGTAATTTTTAAATTATATGATGAACTATGATTCTTCTTTCTGATCCTCAAATAATACATACCATACAACTAAGATACGCAAGCTATTGATAATGAAGTGCAAACATTTTTTGCCCATCCTTATGCACTACAAAGTGAGCCTGTCTAAAGAAAAAAATTATTACAAAGCACTTCTAATTTACTTAATATATTACAGGTCCCAAATGTGGTAAAAAAAGCCAAAGGAAAAAAACAGAAACAAAAACCTGAAAACACACCATCATCACTGCCCCAGATGAAAAATCCCCTTTGCACTGAAGCACATGATGTCCGAGCAATAAGAACGCACTAGGCAGAAATGCGACAAATCAAAATGCATGAAGTCTGTATTCTTGGAATTATGAAATCTTTTGTTTTCCAGGAAGTTAATTCTCATATAGCCTTTGGAGCTGGCAACAACTATCCCTTCAGCTCTGTGCTAAACACACTAGAGAGAGAACTTTCCCAGGTCCTGTATGAAGGTAAGGACAGCACCGGGCCCAAAACCCTGCAAACTGTTCTTCTTCCTCATTCTTCATCAAGGAGAGAATCATTTTCACTTGCTTTGGTCTTCTATACCTCACTCATCCAATCAGGCTGTTTGTCATCTATTCATGCAGCGATGCTGCACATGGTTCATCCAGTCTAGCTGGAATTTCAGACTTCATAGATGCAAAAATCCATTGCTCAGAACCTAAATATCCTTCAACACAGGATCAGTTAACAACACAATGCTAAGCTTCTAGAAGAACATCCCTGAGGAACTATCTTCCCAGCTTCATGCAAACAATCTCAAGGTGACCCGTGTAAATCTCTGACGCTTTCAAACCCAGCCAGAAGAGCACGAGATCCATTAGAATACGTTCACTGGCTCGAAAACAGGTTGGCTGAGCCCGTACTGAACAAGAACCTGCCCTCATGGATAACCCTTTAAATTACCAGCCTGAAGACACAAATCAGGCAGCTCCACAGCCTCTAATCACAAGGGTGCAGACACTTCCCAGCAAATAAAAAGCTCTGGGTGTTACTGTGGGTGACAGGAGTCGCTATCCCAAAGGAATGATGCTTCTCAAGACCTGAAGCCAGTGGAAAGTCCCCCCCACCTTTATAAACTTTCTCAACTGGAGCACATTTCACACAGGCAATCCTACCTGCCACAGATCAGAAAAGAAGATTTGTGACAATTTTATGTTAGTAGTAATTTTAAACCCATCAACTTCAACATAAGAATTTCTGTGGATTTCAATATTTAATTTATTTAGCCTTCTAGTGTTCTTAAATTAGGAAGACATTTTATTGCTCTGGTTGACATCTTTATGACAACTGAAACTTGGCTTCATTTTTTTAAGTGGAATTTCTGCACCTGAAAAGCTAATTAGTGCTTGTGCCCACACTAGAAATGCAGGTGCAGAAATACAGGCAAGAGCTGAGCACATGTGGTTTCCCAAGGTGGAAAGATGAATATCCTTTTGAGAACTTGTGTATGTGCACTATATCTTTGTCACCAAAATAAATATCGAAGATCCAAATCTTTTCCTACTACTCCATGATAAGAACCTGCATCTGCGACCAAACACTACAGTCACTGAATCGGCATTTTTTCCTAAACAAGGATTAAAGAATCACTTTACTACATAGAGTGGCTGCCACTTATTAAGTTAATATACTCTATCTTAACTTACTCTGGCTTTGTAAGGAGAGAAGTGCTCTGGCAGTCTTGAGTTCCATCCCTTTTGCCTTCACCAACTGATTATTTGCAGACTAGAAATGTTGGCCTCAGTCGGTACCTGCAAACAGCCCGACTGCACGTAATGATGATATACCTGTCTGCCTGTACCAGGCCACCTGTTCGCAGCCTCCCAGGAAGCTTTACAGATAGATAAAAAGCTTCCAATATTTTCTCCACATAACTGCAAGCCATCCATCACGTTGTTTACATCACACTGAGATATATGCACCTTTATCATTAGAAGAGCTGTCTACAGAAATGGGATGAACACGCAGACACCATAAATCTCTCCTTTTAAAAAGGCTTCCTAGATTGCATTACTTTCGTTAACAGGAAACCCACCCACCAGCATTCCCAGAGCAGCCATTAAGGGACACAGAGCAACAGGAGAAGGGCAGAAACGCAGGAGGTTTTTAAAACACAACTAAAACACTCAGAGGATGTGATAAGGTGTACAGCAGTGGTATTTTGCTTGGCTGAAAAGTTGTCATTCCACAAGCACTCTTGAGGCCAGGTAGCTTCTGCCAAGATCTTCAACTACCTACAAATCTCTCTGCCTGGCCCTCAAATGTTTTCTACGAACAAAGCCAGAGCACTGCAATCTCACAGCATTTAACATTCCTCTGCTGTTTGAGTAAACACGATATATCACACATGAAAACGTGCTCAGGTTCGGAAGGCGAGTACCACGCAGAATACCTAAGCAGCAGTTGTCCTCACCCCTCAGAGACTTCAGCCAACTACAGTCACCCGTCACCACCACTGCTGCCGCAGATACCTGCTCACCCTCCAGCGCAGAAGAACACACCTCACTGAGACCAAGTCCTGGGATCCACCCACTGAGAGGGGAAAATTATCATCTCGAGTAGGGAGGAATTCATTACCACCGTACCCACACCGTGATAAAACACCTTTTAAACCATAAGGCTAGCTGAAGTGGACACTGTGCCTTGGTTTAATTGGTCAGGATTAGTTAGCAACAAATGGCTACACTGATCCCACACCTCTGCTCATTGAGTATCTCCTAGAGAAATGAAGTGGCAGAGGAATCCACAAGAAAATAACCAGCAGTGCCACAGAAAGGTGTCCAAAAAGGAAGGGGCAGGTGTGTGGGGAGTGTATCAGATCTGAATCAATACCCCAAACCCAAAAAGAACCTACGCTTAAGGTGGGAGAAAAAAAGAAGTCACACGTCAGGGAGCTATGGTAAACAAGTATCCAAACCAGACCTACCATGTGCTAGCTTTGAAAACTGCTTTCCTGTTTATCTGCTAAAATAAATAAGGCAAACCAGAATTTGCTGTTGTAAACTTCTTTCCTTTTCTTGAGACATAAATTCTCCCACAGATTAGTAATTTCTTTTTAATGACAGTATTTAGACAAAATAAACCACTTGAGAAAAACAAGACATGCAAAAATAACAACTGATTTTAAATAAAGCCTGAACCTTAACATGAGCTACAGAGAGAATTAAACAAAAGCAGATTAGAATTGGTATGGGAAGTGGAAAAATGTGTTACTAGAGATGCATGTGAAATTACAAAGACGACCACAACACAATCTGCTGTTTCCCTATGGTGTCCCTTTGCTGTGACCCATCCCAAGCTGTGACCGTGGGAGCTGGCATCTGTCTCATTTTCACGCCCAGGACCCTGCAGCAAACAGCTGCAGATCCCAAACATCACACTCCACCACAGCAGAACCGCGGTGGTTTTGCCACTGCACGGGAGGAGGTGCGAGTGCTGGTCTTCAGGTCTGAAACACAATAAATGATTGTTCAGGTCACTGAAAAACAAGCACAAGATCACTTTTTTTTTTCCTTTTTAAAATGCAACTACATATAAAACTACAGCATGCATTTGGCTATTTGAGTAGGAATGTTTTTAGCCGTGACAAAGTGACGAGACAAGGAAGGAAGGATTTCAGGGACAAGTAACAGCTTTTACAAGACCCACTGACATCAGAGGAAGGAGAGAGAAGCTTCTAGGCGCATCTGTCCTCTGTAAGGCTCAGGTGGCTGAAAGCCTGCCTGGTTATCTCACATGCCATGTACGTAGGAGTAAGGATTGGTAAGATTTGATGGGAAGAGGCCCATATACCCTGGAAGAACAAAGACACTCCCTCCACTTCCATTTTCTTTCCTTGTCATAAGCAAGCCGCCTCCTGGGTATTGCAGAGGATAAGTCTCCCTAGGACGTAAACTAACGTTCACAGCATCTTTGGTACTTTCCCAAGTCTTTTACTGGAGCCTTGATAAGCGTAACAATAAAGACCAAACACCACAAATGTCAACGAACGGCAGCTCAATGAAGAGCAGGCGGCTTTACGTACTATCTCTTCTCCCCCTTCCCGGGTGCTCTGTGCCGTGGCTGCAGCGTGTTGCTCTACGCCTCTCTATGTGGCCAACACACAACACGGGACAGGAGCAGAAGTAACCATTTCTACCAGTGGCAAATCAGATCGTTGACTGCCACTCTCTCCAGTCTGTGTGGAAACCAACTGGAAGAGATATTGAAGGAATGGGACTTGCAGCTTTGGGGAAACAAGTTTTAACCTTGGACAGCTGCAGAAATACAATCCCAAACTTTGTTTTCCATTTGCAGCAAAATATAGGAAAATTCAGTTTCGCTCTACACCGTTCAGGCCAGTTTATCAAAATCTGGTAACAGCCACATATTTTATAACGTCCCTATATTTAACAGCTCCGCGCTGTCATCTGAAGTTATAAATTGCATCTCTAATCTACAGGGCTATGATATTTTTGTGGCATTGACTTATTCCTTTCAGCCACATCAGTTCTTCCTTCATTTGAAATGATAGTTGCTCATTTTATCTGCCCTTTAAATGTTTAAAAAGATTCAAAGTGAATTTAAAAAAAATTAAACACCCCCAACCAAAACAAAAAACCCCCAAACTGAAAAAAACCACCCGCGGTCTTTTCTGGATTTACATGTTTTTCCTGATGTGTTTCCATGCTGTAACCAATCAGATAAGCTCCTTAGTTCCCTCCAGTGAGGGATTATGGAGTTTTTATTTACATTTCTCCTTGTTTAGCCTCCCAAGCACCAATACATTTGTACCAATGTCTCAGCTTCAACTCCCATCAAGGAAAGAAAAAGCCTGCAAATGTGATCAGCCTTGGAGATTTTCCAGGGTGCGAGCGTTTCTAAGCCTTCCCCTCCACTCTGAAGCAGTTGGACTGACTTTGCAGGCACCGTGCTCCCCTCCCAGCTCCACTCCCTCACGGGGGTTCAATACAAGATCACTCATGGCATGCCACACTCCCATGGTGACATCGGACAGGGAGGAGGAAAAGAAGGAAGAACAGCATTGAACAATGAAGGCCAAAGATAAGTGAAAAGACCAATGAAGACTGTAACCTCCATCCTGCAAGACAGCCCCAAGTTCTATACAAAGTGTCCCTCCCTTTTTACACTTTGCAAGCTTTTCTTTCCCCTCCCAGGACAGAGAAACACACACACACACTTTTAGACTAACAGTCACCTTCAAATGAACACACTGTGGGTTCCTTTATAG
>NW_010243026.1:135935-179467 GCF_000690775.1 Eurypyga helias | reverse complement strand
AATCCTATGTTTAAAGTCAATCTTAATATATTTCTCTATTTTAATTGATGCAGAGTTGTTATGTAAAACACTGCATCCCAACAAGCTCACTGGAAAAGTTGGAAGGTATTTGGTGTGTTAACAGAACAATGACCTCGCTTCCAGGTAAGGGCCAGTCCCCTTGCCACAAATTTAGCTTTGCAGGAGGATGGATTGTTAATCGCTGAAGCAGCTCCTGGCATCAAATAAACCTTATACCCAGGAACAGCCTGAATATCCATCAAACAATCTGCACTGATCCCCAACAAGAACATACTGAGATTTTCCCTACCTGAAGGGCACATTCCATCAATACAAAGTCTGATTAATTCAAACTGGTAATGCTGATTTATCTTCTGGGGTTTTATGCCTGGTACAAGTTAGATCACCTATGGCCGGGGTTGGGATTTTTCCCAAGGTTAGATAAGAAAACAGCCAGAGCAATATGTAGGGAGCAGAACTTCTCAGGAGTTGGAAACTATGAGCTCTCCCTGCACAGAAGAAACAGAAAATGCCTATATATCGTAATTTCCTGGAATTAAGGGTCATCACAAATCTCTCTGCTCTGTACTCCATGTGGAAAACACATGAATTAAAGCCTAAATATAGAATGTGCCCTACAAAAACAAGATACTCCCTGCATGCACACATCTACAGTAAAAACTGTGTGTCGGTTTTATCACTTAATCTGTGCTGCCCCAAAAATCTGTGCTGCCCCAACTCCTTAAAGCTCAGACCAGATTATTAATAGCAGCTTGCTTTCCCTTTGTACAGGCCTAGTCTCTTCCTCCCCCTCTAATCTTCCACATTCTTCATCGAGCTGTGTTCTAGGTATGGTAATACTATGTCACATTCATCATCAGCGTACCACTAAGGTCAGCTCGCCGCTGACAAGTTCCCAAAAGAAAGTAAAGAAACAATTTGACCAGATTTTTACCTGTCACCTGTGCAGTTATATAAAGAATGGGGTAACACAGCAAAGCTTCATCCTTGATGCATCACTACAAGACAACAGAGACTCCTGACTCAGCTGCTGGCTGCTATGACCCGGAACCCACTAAAACAAACAACATTGTCAGGAACCTGCTAAATCCATTTCAAGCACTTTACAAGATAGAAAGAAAACATCCTCTAATGCTAACAGCCGCTGCTATGACAAGCCACTTGATCTCTCTAAATTCACTATGCTTCTAAGTGGCTATTAACATCTGTAAATAACAAAGATTAAGAAGACATTACACTGTCAGCAAAAAATCCACCTCCTCTCCCATACATGGGATCACACCATACATTTCAAAGAATTAGTTTACCATATAAGACAGCAAATCAACTATAAACAAATTTGTTTATATAACCCAGGCTGGACTGAGGGGAGAGTCCTCTATTCCAAATCTTTCCATCACATGCACACAGGATGAAAGTCAATCTTTCTGTGGCCTAGGGGCAGATAAAAACATGCTGCTCTCTATCCTTCCTCTTACACAAACTGCACATTGACAGTAAAAAGAATTAAACAAAGAAGCCCCCTTGATTTTTGCACACCTCCTGAATGCAGTCACCTGAGGGGATGCCCACACTGCACAGTCACTCTGGTTCTCTCTGCAGAGGGGTGGGTGTTTGAGAACTGGATGGATACTACATGATTTCAGCCCTCTGCCAAGAATGGAGCACAGAGACAGCGTACAAACCAAGGGAGCAATGACCACCCAGTGCCATTTTACATGGTGCCTGCTGCTGTTTCTGGTATTCGGTTTCTTCCTACAGAGATACGAAGGCCATCTTGTTCCAAAGTAGAACGATGTGTTTATGAGCAGGGCAGAGGAAAAACAAAAGCCATACCTCTAAACACCAAAGATCTGCATACATAGTAATAACTAACGGCAATGCCTGAATGTCTTCAAGTTAGAGAGTAGCTCAGTCATCATCATACTGTGGTACATTAACTCTGGCTTCCAGAGAAAGCAAGAAGGGAGGAAGGCGAGCAAACTACTATTACCAAAACCATGGAAAACATCTCTGGGTTGGATAAGAACACCCTTTTCTTGAAAATCCAAGACTACAGGTCCCAATTACTAGATCCAAATACCTTGGATAACTGAACTAGAATCCACCTGAAAATCATTCGGATATTGCCCATAGTTGTTATTATGTAGGAAGTGTGGGAGACCGATATATTTAGTGCTTCCAACAGCCAACATGTAGAGGAGAGACACTATAAAGAGGGGGGAGGGAATGACTGGCTGTACAGGTAGGTGAACTTAGTTTGCCATCGGCTGTACCAGCCCTCCACGCACAACATCCTAGTTTTTAGGAGCCACGTGAGTGACGGAAGGTGTCAGGTTGGTCTCCACTGCCCACAGCGGCCCAGAAGTACAAAGGTGTGAACATGACCTTGTCATCAGCAGCTATGAAGCAGACACAGCTAAAGGTTTCCCGTAACAGAGACACCAGCCTACGCAGTCCCCTGCCAACAGCGGCTGAACTCTTTTTAAATCACCCTTTGTTAAAGATTTAGGAAAACCCGTCAGTACGTTACATTTTGCAGTGCTTTATGTAGGGCTTTTGTTTCAAGTGACACTTCGCGCCTTTCCCTTTAGTTGTGAATAGTGCTTACAAGGAAGCACCACCGCACTGAAAAGTTTTAAGTAGATCAGTGACAGACAGCTTTTAGGGAACACGGGAAGAAGTCAGGTGAGACCGGTTGGAACTGCGGCAGTTGCACCACTCGCTACGGTGTGAGCCTGTGCTCTTAGAGACTAGACAAGGTCAAAACAGGATCTAAGGCTAAGAAAAGAAAGCAAAGAGGGAAAACGTGGCTTCCACCCTCACACTACCTCTGTCTGACAACCACACCGCTGCACAGCTCATTCTGTAACCAGCCACACGCAGACCCTGGGGCCCAGGGACATGTCCTACCTACATCAGGCTGTTTAAAGCACTGATTTTTCACTGCTTCTCCAGTTACAGGCTCACAGTGCCACTGCAAGAGCCAGAGGCGAGATTCTCATTAAACAGAAAGCAAAACAAAGCATCAAAGTTGGGAAGAGAAACATAAAACAGCACTGGAGTTAGATGGGAAGCTGAGAGCCAGTCTCACCATGCACGCACAGCTTCCTCCCGTCATCCAACCTGTTCAAGACACGCTTCAGGACCAAGACAACTAGCAGCTGCAGTAACCTGTCACTGGAGATGCTGAGGATGGCTGCTCTGCTGAATACTTCCCCACTGAGTCTTTCTCACATTTTTTTTAACTCTTCTCAGCGGTCTTTACTGACCACACAATGGGATGGCAGGCAAAACAACCCTGTTCCTCCTGCCCATGAACTATGCTCACTTTCTAGTACATCACCATCACTATCTGGCTCTCTCTTCACTGAGACAAACACGGTATCCCAGCTGATGGAGTCCATCAGTAGACTTTAACATGAAACTGGGCTAGCTTTCCTTCCATAACCACCAGTACCTGCCAGTGGGGAGAAGTCAGCCTTGAGACTTCTGTGCAGCAATGGTCAAAAGGGAACCTAGCATTAGTGACTGAAAGGACTGCCGTGTCAGTTCAAAAGAAAGCTTAATGCTGGCGTAATTCTCTGCTTTCCCTCATTCCTCAACACAACATATGGATTCGGTAATGCACATGAATTCAATGCATATCTGTTATAAAGGAAATGAACTGCACAGTCCCTCTCTTCTCTCTCCCTTCTGCTTCCATGCAGAAAATTAAAGACTGAGGGTTTCACAGCCTATACTAAAACCACTGGCTCAGATGATGAGTGAAACACTTCTTTTGGAGGATTAACATAGAAAATATGGCAAAGGAACACAATTACATTTTGCTTTCAATGACATAAAGCACAAAGAGCATCCTTAGTTTAGGGAACCTGGTGATACCAAAACTCAGTTGATGATAAAGAAGATTAAGAATAAAAAAGTTAACATAAAATGACTTTACACTGAAATACGCAGCTCTTCACAAAGAGAGGACTAAAAGCTGCTGTGATCACCTCAGGAGGAGGCAATGAGTGCCACCTCGACCCAGAAGTGGTGGTACAGGCAGCCAGAGCGAGATGGCGAGGGTGGTTCCTTGAACCACAGAGCACAGTGGGATATAAGGGGGTATTGGTTATGAGCTTGGGAAGACGTGTGATACCAAAAAAAAAATTAGTATGAGCTGGGCATCAGGTCTGAACATTAAAGTCCTCTCTGAGGGAATAGGGAAAGCTAACAGATTCATAGGGAATGGAAGATGAGCAGAAAATAAAATGGCTAGAGAAATAAAAACTATGAAGAAAAAACATCTGATGGACTGAGAGGAAGTGTAAGTCACCTCATGAGGCTGAAAATGGTCAGGAGAGGAGAAAGGAAGAGAGTGCAAAGCTCTAGGAAGCCTTAAGCATCAGGACTGGCACACAAGAGCTTTAGAATAAAGAAGCCTTAAACACCCTAGGAACAAATAGACAGATCAGCCTAAAGAAACCCTGGGGCAGCACAGGGTCTGGGGAGCAGAGGAGATATCAAAGAGCCTGTAGAAGATAGCGGGGAGGAAGGGAATGGGCAACAGCTCAAATCAATGCAGAGACAGAGTAGATTGACGTGCGAGAACTGAACTAGAAACAGCGGCCCTTGGGAACAAAGTGCGGATAGTCAAAGGGCATGTGAAAGGCTCGCACAGCGCAGAGAAGGACAAGGGAAGAAGGGATGCTAAGTGGTTCCCAAAAAGCAGCAAGCAGGGGGACTGCTGTAGCAAAGATGACAAGAAGTCTATCTTACTTAACCGTTCTCCCACCAACAGTGATCACTACCAGCTGCTTTCCACAGGAGGAACTGAAGTCATTCAAGCAGTTTTGCTAGGTAATCCATAGGGGTTCATGGAAAGAGAAATGCCTTATTGACTCTCAGCTGCTGTTCGCCTCCACATACCCATGAACACTGCAGTGAGGAGGCGTTTGCAAATTTTGAAGAGTTAGAGACAACATTCATGGAAGCAAAGTGGAGCAAAGCGTCACTTTGTCCGACTGGCAGGTAGTGCATTTTGTATCTGAGCGTGGAGTGCAGCCCAGCCACCAGTAGTGACTCACGCTGCGTTTCTCCCCATCCATTTTAAACAAGAAACAAGAAGATATTCTAGAAGAGGAAGCCTCCTCTAAAGCTAAGAACTACTGTCTGTACAGGCACAGTATACCCTTTGCACACACAAGGCTAAGACATAGGACTGCGATTCAGCTGTGGATTTCATCCTGACTGAATTCCCCAGCAGAGTACACACACGGTGACTGACTGTACCAAAGATATTTTAACGTGAAGTGCTCGTGGGGTTGCCTTCTAACTTCACAAAACTTTAATTCACAGCTTCCCTCTGTGCTTCAGCAATAACCTGGAAGAAAAAAACCACCCATTTCTAAATGCAAGACTTCTCCCTCTGTTGTGCACTTGTACTCCATCTGTCACTGTGGGGTCCTGATCCTGCACTGCTGCTTTTGGGCTATCAGCACCCTGCTGAGATAAATACTGCTGGAAAAAACAGCATTTTAACTACCTGCAAAAGCCAGCAGTCAGCCAAAGGCCACAGGTCCCAGTAAAAGGCCAAAAACCAGAATGAGATTTATTAATTAGTTATGGGACTTCTCACAGAGCAAAACTGTAGGCTTTAATGGACACTGACACACTGATACTGCAGCAGAGTAATCTAAAAACATAAATTAAAAAAAAAAAATCATGCCTAAGGGGTGAGCTCATCAATTTAGAGGGGTTTCCGCTTCCTTTGTTCATTTGCAAGCACAGTCTCAGCAGGGGCAAAGCCAATTGTGTAAGTAAAACAGCCAAAAATCCAGCATAAACACCAGCACACAGAAGTTAACTCTTTTTTGTTAGCACCTTTCTAGAAGAAATATGAGCTGCTACTTGTTCCTAGAAAGACGTCACAAACTCCAGGAGGAGGCAAGGTTCCAAGTTTGCCCATGTGATGGGCAGGAAGGACACCCTCTGCCACAACTGCAGCCCAAGACCCTCACAGGAGGCAGCGCTGAGGGTCGAGCCTCACCGCCCCAAGGGAAAGGGGCAAACACCTTGGAATATCACTAACAGGGCTTTTTTCTTGCTTTTCCCAGAAGTGGGTCATTAACTGCTTTCCTCCTTAGTGAATCCGAATGGAAGCACACATATTTGCTCAGTGGAAGTCTCTGCTTTTAGATTTTACCAGCCATGAAATTGCTGTGACTAACATGCTCCCTTACTACAGGTTGATGTGTCAGCCCAGCGGAGAAGGATTCGCTTTTCGCCGCGGTACAAAACTTTATCATCCCTTTTGCCACACAGACTTAATAAAAGGGAAGCACCCAGTTAACACGCTTCCTACTATGCTTTCAGACCACTCTAACGGGAGAAAAAAATGGCTTTTTTAAGCTCTACCACCTGCCAATTCCTACTTGGCAAACTATTTGCAGGTATGGCAAAATGTTTCACTCCCTTGCTGTCCCATCATGACTGCTCTTAACGACTCACTTTCTAGCCATGTATATTAGAATGTGCCCAGCTTCCAAATTCAGTTTGCTATTCCTCTCTGACAGATTTACTAGATTTTCTTTCTTCCCTGCATTTAACTCCATGAAATGTGCAGTACTTTAAACCACCATCACTATATTATTAAATTTTAAGTATATGCTAACTGGAGATGTTTAAGAGAGAGCTGTAAAGAATCCCTCCAAGACAAAGCACTACATTTGGTATGCCATCTGATAAGTATCTCAGCAATAAGGCATTTAATTTCAGAAGAGACACATATAAAACCTTATTTACAGCTGCGTCTTTCCCCTCTTTCTCTTCCCCCCACTGAGTCATCCTTGTCTGTTTAGTCCTTAGAGGGGCTGTGCATGAAAGGCATCATTGAAACTGTGCTATTTCAAAAAAATACACATATATATATATCATATTTAACACATAAGCCACAAATCTGTCATTCATTCATACCATGACGCCCACCAGTGAAAAAAAATCTAAAGGCATGGAAATGAACTTTCCAAACAAATCACAGGGTGAGACGCCAGTGAGTCACATCATTACCTCGTGCACGTTCAGCAAAGCAAAGGGGCCTCGTCAGGAGTGATTACTCCGCAATACAGAACCGTGTGTAAACTACTAACAACCTTTTCTTATTAACACTTTTTAATTTACTATGTACTAGAGAAATTGTATTCAACTTGCTGCATCTGGCACGTCATTACAAGCCACACATCCAGCTTAACCATTCTTGTTAGATTTCAGAGATCACAGACGACGCCAACTGATTTAGTGACATATATATATACCCACTGTGACTTTCTGAAGTTTAGATGACTCCTGTTTCGACCAACTGATAACCTTAGCATCAGAAGCACAAATTTTCATCCTAAACTCAAAAAACCCCAACTTTTCAGGCAAGGAACCACCACACAAAGCCTTTCCAGTTGCCAAGAGATGTCTGGAGATCGACCTGTGTGGGGTGCCTGCATGCCAGGCTCGTTGGCCCAACAGGCTGGGAATCGAGTGCTGAGGATTTGCTAAGAACGTGATCTGCATGTAGATCTTCCTCCTGCGAAATGGTTCGCAGAGTAACGACACTGGGGGACTCTCATCCTGCGAGTCTCTGTTAGTGCTGCGCTGGCTGCGTTCGGAGACGCTCTGCTCATCATGTACAGCAGCGCGGCGTAAAAGCGGTCTGTTGGTTTGGAAGAGGCACCTCCTGTAAATGTCAGTGGTTTTTTTAAAGGTTAAGTAAGCTTCTTGAGAAAGGCCTCCATGCTCGTGCGCTTCACCTTCTTGCAAGCTGATAAAGGATTATTGGGGGAAAAAAGCCTGCAAGCAGATAAAAAGCTCACAGGTTGATGTTGAACAATTGAAATCTTCTGTTCCCAGTGCACAGTGGTAGATTACCAATGGCAGATTTACCATTGTTAATTATCAGTGCAAAGTACTAAAGACTGTTTTCTTTTGCCTAATTAATTACCTCATCTACAGCAGAATGTTAATTCATATACATGATCGTTTCTTAAAGCTACAGAAGCTGAGTGCCCCTCTGAAACATCTGCCCTTAAGAATCTGTGGTAACTGTAAGGACCCCGTAGCCTGAAAACATGCCCTAAAACCTTATGGGAGCTCTGTGCTGTACCATAAGCTTTATTATTGATGTTTCCTGAAGGGAAACAGGCTGGAAAAGCAAGCACCAAGAAAAAGTCCTGCCCAGGAAAGACAGGGTCCTGCCCAGCTGGATACTTCGGGGTTCACTGCAGAACACCAACACCACCTTCCCTCACAACGGGCCTTAGATCTGGTACCACACACAGCATCCCAGGGGAGAAAGCTGGCTTCAGAGGGTGAGAGGACACACCTTCTCCTCTCTTCCAGTAGCTCACCACCCACCTCACTATTAAAGGACCATAAAATTGAAACAAACCAAATGGATACCAACTATTGCACTATGAAAAGAGGAAGAGATTTGTTCTCTTCAACCAGGAGTAAAGACAAAAAAAGGAAAACAGAGACTAAATAGAACTGATACCAGTTGCCCCCACTTTCTTTCTGTATCTAGAGAGTATCAGAGAAGACTGAGAAATGAGGAGAGAGAAGGGAACCAGGGATGGGACCTGGATGTGAGGGACACCCTGAGAAAATAAAAACAGAATGGGGAAGAAAAGATGATGACAAAAAAAATCAGCTGTGGAGAAGAAAAATCCACTGTGAGAATAAACAAAGGAACAAGAGCAGAACAGAGTCAGGGGAAGGCTGGAACAAGAATCACTGAAGCAGCTCAGAAAGCTCAGATATCTCATGCTAAAAAAAGCCCCAAACCATAAATAGAAGGAAAAAGAAGGGTAAACCATACAAAAAGATTAAAGGCAAAGGAGAGATCAAGCTTTAAAGATTACCCTACAGAAAGCTTGCAAATGCTATAATAAGAACATAAGGCAGGTTACCACCAAAATGTCAACTTCTACTCAAAGATGAGTCACAGTGTGCAGAAGTGCAACCAAAGATCAGCCCTTCCAGCAGCACACCACCTTTAGTGGAAAATACCTACTTAGCCTGGTCCCAGGCTGATTAGATCAGAATGCAGAGTACATACTGAATGTCACCAGAAAAACCACCTTTCCCTTGAGAGGTTCGTGATTTTAGCAGTAGATGGTACTGGAGCTGCTCCTAGAGTGGAGAATGCAAAACTTCATAGCAGGACCTGCTTTGTCTGGCTCCAAAGGGGATTGGAGAAGGAAGGAAAGGATTGTTGGGAAGGAAAACTGCAACTCCTCAAACGAGAAAATGGCTGGTGTACGTCCCGCTGCACCTCTCTCCCTACAGCCACACAGGTGAGCACCTCTGGCATGTGCCTGCCAACCACACATGCTGCAAAGAGGTGCTGGCAGCCCTGCTCAGCTTCCAAAAGAGTCAACTGCACCGCTACACCCTGCCAGTCCTGCATGACCTGAGCAGAGGAAGGCACACAGCAGCGATCCTGCAACAGCCACTCCTCATTTCTTCACCCATCTCCGCACTGTCAGCGGCAAAATCAAGCACAGAGACACAAATTATCCAAAGAGCAGTTCATGGAGCTGCTGCTTCTTATAAAGAGAAATGCCAACAGAAGAGCTCAGAGCATACGAGCTGTATGGCGTGGTAGATGTGGGGAAAGGCAGTTCACAGAACCTGAACTACAGGCAAACACTTTCAAAATCAGTGTCAGGTATCAGTGGAGACGTAAAAACCTGAGTGTTTTGTGAATTAAAGCACTTTTGTCGCCAAAGGCTTGCCAAGTGACTTGGAATGACTTCCCTTCATGCCTTCTCTCCCTTCTGCAACCATCTGAAAGGAAACTTCTCATTCATGTTGGGGAAAGTCATTCATGTGTGGTTGGGACTGGAGCTGCATGGCTGCAGCTTCCACTTGAGTCCAACCTGTTACATTTGTCACCCACAGCAGCAATAACGTATGAAAAAACCTCAATTTTTATTGCAATTACTTCCAAAGTATTTTGTGGTGCCTTCTCTCCCTTCTGCAACCATCTGAAAGGAAACTTCTCATTCATGTTGGGGAAAGTCATTCATGTGTGGTTGGGACTGGAGCTGCATGGCTGCAGCTTCCACTTGAGTCCAACCTGTTACATTTGTCACCCACAGCAGCAATAACGTATGAAAAAACCTCAATTTTTATTGCAATTACTTCCAAAGTATTTTGTGGCAATTTGTATCTGTCCTTGAAAGAGCGTTGTCAGAGCAGACACTGCGGTAGGTTCAGCATGAATCCAAACAAAAGACAGTACTACTTTGGGATACATTTTCTCGCTGCAATTTCTGCTGGCTGCTATTTGTAAAGCAACAATAACAAGACATGATTTTTGAAGAAAAACGTGCTGGTATAATTTGAATGAGTAAAATCAAGCCATTCAGTCAGATTTTTCAGAGGGGGGTTCACATTCTTTGCATTAGTATAATATTTCGCAAATCCTCTAAAGTGCAGGAGCACACAAGGATGTGGTTTGTTTCTCTTTCAAACAGTCATCTGTAAGCAATTTCATTCAGTTAAATATCAGAATTAAATTTTAGCCATAGTAGTGCTTCTGTGCAAAGGAAATGATGTTTTAAATAGGTATGCAGATGTGATCCTGCAGATTGGGGCTTTAAAAAAAGCAAATAACTTTAGGGGAGAGAGGCTGTCTACACAGGCACTTATTCCTGAACTGCTATTCCCAACTAGTTCCCTGAGGAGACTATTTCACTCCAAAATAAAAGTTCCTTATACTGAGCTAACTAAAACCACTTCAGAAATAGAACCAAGCTATTATGGAGTAAGCTTTTCTTACTCCAAGAAAAAGATGATTAAATTAATAATAAATAACTCTGCTTCAAATTCAAAGGGGTTTTTGGGGTTGGTTTGTTTGGGTTTTTTAATCCTAATTTCTCTGTTTAGATGAGCCCATGTAAAGTCGGGATAATGAAGTATTTTCAGCTACCCCATCTTTGAGACAGAAGCAGCAGGTAACCCTATTCCGCAGGCACGGCAGCAAGGCGTCCTCATTTTGGGTTGCCCATGAAAGCTGTGTTTATGGCTGGCAGGTTCCCCTCTGACGGGGCACGCTCCAGCCAAGCTCACTGCAGCGCGCAGCACTGGGTTCATCTGCCACGGACAGGACGAAACCAAACCGTGCCTAGCTGCTAGCACAATTCTGCATGAAGACACATACCCACCTCAGACTGCCTGCCTCAGAGAAAAATACCTAACTTCTTTCTAATTATTTTCATTGTTTTTTATATTAATCTCTTCCAGGTGAGCCCAAGATCCATCCCTGTTCCCCATGAAGGATTGGCAGGCAAACCACTTCCCCCATGGAAATTTTGAGAGAATTTAAGTACAGAAACATCCAGAGAAAGGCAAATACTTAAGTGCCTCCTATAACCAGCCCTCAACCCAACAAACACAAACCCCGCTTGTCATGCAAGATTTAGGAGAATGAGGTTCCACTCGGGCAGAAAGCTCAATCGACCCTGTGTTTTCCAGCTCACAATCCAATAGCTTGTGCCCAGAGTTCTATTTTGGAGTGGAGGGGTTCCATACTCTTTTTGTGCTCCCACAACAACTATTCTGGGATGTGGAATGACTTCAAAAATTGTATTTCAATATTTTGCCGGGAATATTCTTTCTTTTGTCCTGAGGCAGAATGGTAGCATTTTGATGTGCCAGCAAATACGTTTGCAGAAGCACCAAATCATGTCCTCTTCACTTCATTTCTGGATCTGGCTTGAGGAAGAGGAGCTCTGCTCATCAGGGGGAATGCCTCTGAAGGAAAAAGTCCTCTGGGACAATGTCTGCATGTCCCATAGCAGGGCTATGCTAACAGGCATGATCTAGCTTGATTTCACCTGGAAAATGAAAAGCTCTGTGTAGCTCTTAAATATTTTATTATTGAAAAGGGATCATATCCAACTGAGAGCTTTGTTTACAACTTGGCAGAGTAAATGGAAAATATCACATGTTGATATTTGCATTTATCACCTCTGTGCATTGGGAAATGGGTAACCGCATGAACAGAGACTAAGTACTGGCAGCAGCCAACAGTCAGCTAACCACCCCCCTCATATTCAAGCCGGTATCTTTTCAAAACCATTCAATACCCCAAATTTAAATGCAACGATACCTTTAAATCAGAAACAAACTCTCTAGTGTTCTGGGAATGAAATAGTGCTAAACTATGCAGTAATGCCAAGTAAAAAAATACCTCCCTCTCTATAATAAGCCCACAGGAGACCACAGCCCCTTAAATAACTATTTGCTACTGGGGGATTATTGCTGAATTATTGCTCAAAAAGAGTCTAATAAAATTTGAGTAAAACCAGAACCATTCCCCCTGTTGTTATCAAAAGACTTGTCTGTATCTGCATAATAAACTCTGTTACAGGGAATGAAAATGAGTGTATAAAATCCACTCTGATGAATGTCTTCCTGACAAAAGTATTTATCACTTAGCAATTCTTACTTATTGACTCTGAGTAAACTATTTCAAACTTAGATGCCTAATGGCTATAGAATTAAAATGTGTCTTTTAATCAGAACACTGAGAAATGAAGAGGTTTTTATTAAAATGAAGGATCAAGCTAAAACAAAAAACCTTGTGACAATGAACAGAATTTCTGTGTTTCACTAGTTCAAAACACTGCTTGACAGATCAGATCAGTCTCTGCTAAGGGCTAAAGATGTATGCCATGGGTTTATGCTTTTTTTAAAAAATTATTTGCATTAAAGCAACATGTGAATATTTTGTACTGCTAAACAGGAGCGTGACTGCCCTAATTGCAGGTAATTTAAAAATCCATCGACAAAATTGCCATTTCATTCTGTCATACAGTGACAACTTTATAAAACCTGGAGCCTTCACTGCTTGGCACCCGAAAGGTGGAGAGAGAAAAGACCCACACACAACAAAATTAACACAAAAAGACTTACACCTATTTCACAGGAGAAAAATGTAGACATATAAAGAACAAGTGGCATGTCCAATATCATATGGTTATTGGGAAAAGAGCCAGGAGTGGAATTTAAATATTGATCCACTCTTAACTCCCAGGTTTTCTGGTCCATAACCATTATTCATCTTCCTCTAAGTCCCCGCCACCCCCCAGAAGCATTACTCGCACCAGCCCTGAGATTCAGTTTACTGATTAAAGCGATGGGCAGAGAGTTAGTATGAGTCTGGGCTCCTCCACCAACGCGGGGTCTGACCTCTGCCATGGGTGTTAATCTCAGCACTCTGAAGTCCTCTGGTAAAGGTGCTCTGAACGGTAACGGTTCAATTTTCATAGTCTGCTGAGCACCCACACTTCCCATCAACATCAAAAGAAGCTATGGGTGCTCTGCTTCTCTACAAGTCAGGCCACAAGTTCAAAGTCTAATGATCACTGCCGAACGGTACCATGCTAAGTGCAGTGGGAGCTGCTAAATGAGAGCTGTTACAGTTGACGAGGTCAATGTAATTTTACTGCTGTGCTGTTAGGCTGAGAACACTTCCACTCAGATGCTCACAGTATTTCCTGGGAGTTAAAAATGGATTTTACATCTTCCTTTTCTGTGTCGTTTTGGATCACAATTAGTGAATAAGCCTTCTCTCCTAAGAAGGGGGGAGGGATGTAGACAGAAATTCCTCGGTCTCATTACTTGTGTTTCATTAAAAATAAATAACCTACTTACGGGAAAAAAAACCAGTATTACTAAAGGTAAACATACCAGGAGTTTCAACTGATGTTGACATAGCACAAAACACGTGTCAAATATTTGTCAATGAACTTTTTTATGTTGTTTACAAGAACTTTTGTTTGCTTTTTTTTTGGATTTTGACACTTTGTCATTATTTATTCCTTTTCCAAGGCAGGCTTTGCTTTTAGCTGACAACCATTTTTTTATTTATACCACACTATTCATGTACTAAATTTCAAAAAAACCTGTTTCTGAAAGCATGCTATCCCCAGCATTTAACCACCAACTTGTCATATAGCTGAGCCCTCTAACCTCAGCACTCCAATAGTAGACTTCTCAGCAACCACTTGCTTAAAAGAAGAGGGAGAAAAGGGCCGATTTTCTGATGACAGACGGATGGAATTTTTATAGTGACAGAAAGATCTATGATATTTAAATTGTTCAGCCAACCTACTAAAATGTAATTATTGAAGTTCAGGTGGCTATCCTGAATTTAACGCACAGATATACTCCACTGCAGCTACCCTTAGATAGCTTTGATGGGCTATGTTGCAATAAAAAGTGAGAGTACAAGGAGGAACCTTGAGGAGTCAAAGTTGGCTGGTGCGATGTTTAAAACACAGCTTTGATTTCAGTGCTCTGCCACCTCTATCGATTGTGTTAGCCAGCTCTGGGTATGGGACCAGGTTCTACACCTCCCGCTAAGTTACTCAGCTCACGTCATGCTCCATGAAATCTCTCCTAACTTTCCTTAGTGACATTCAGGCTTAACGTCATGCTAATTAACACCAACTAAAATTACCTTATTTTTCTAGGATCTATTTTCTTAGGCCTAAGGAGTATCCACATCACCTATTTTGAAGCTGTATGGATGTGTTACAGGGACAGCTATTGTTAAAATCTGCTTTTAGGCTTCTTGAAAGTTGGTGGGAATTTTGAATTTAAGTCAAAATGCCAACCTCATGTCACTCTTAACAGGGTTGAGAATACTGGCAGAAAATATGTCACGCTGCATTGAACAGTCTCTTAGTTCCAGTTTGCAGTTTAAATGAAAAAAACCCTTTGGCACAGAAGAAATCCTTCCTGTGTTCCAGCATTTGGTGGAAACTGACCTCAAAGCGACATGAAATTTAGAGCATTAACCACATTTTCTGAAAACTCAGCAAGGAATGTTTGGGTTTAGCTAGTTTTGGGCCAGGATTCAGCTATATCAACAGAATTGTCCCACCAGGGCTCAAAGCTGAGGAAGAGCAAAGACCACCCCCAGCACAGCTCCTTTCTAGCAGTCACATCTGAGATTACGCAGGACAAGTTTCCCACTGAAGTCTTAACTCAGCAAATACAAACATCTAAAATATCTAAACGAAAGGCTCCATCCATAGCAGAGATCTCCATAAGAGAACAAGTTCAGCCGAGTTCCCAGGAGGAAGAAAAAAAACCCTACAAAGAGAATGAAGTTGTCTGTAACAGCTGACAGAAGTTCAGATACAGCTAGTCAAGTGCAGCCAGTTATGATTCAGTTGTATAATAGCATTTGCACTGACAGACAAGACAATCTTTCTTACAACTGTCTGTAGCTTTTTGGCTTGAAGAATCTTGATGCTCTTATAAATTGCAATTCCCATCACATTCAAAATGTCTATATATTTTTACAGGACACAAGGCATTTGTATGGCATCTGTTACAAAATATATATTTCTACAGCCTAGAAAATGCATTTCAAGTCTTCATACATTAAGTCTGATTTATTCAAGCTCATGGAAAAACTATTTCCAGCAATCTGTCTCAAACACAGGATGCGCAGCCATACAAAGAACCGGGGTGCCAGAGACCGGCTTCTGATTCTCTGCCCTTCAGCAACAGGATAAAGTTACCTTGACCTGAAATTAATGCAAATTGAAAGTGCCGCAACCCAAACTACTCCAAGAATGTAACTCTAATCCCATTTACCTGACATCATTAATCTGTAAAGCACTGATCATCAGTCAGTTATCTCAGAGTTCACTGCTGTTGTCAGAGCACATCCCTGTTTACGGAGACATTACTCTTCCAAGCAGAGAGATTGAGTTTTTTACGCAGATCACTTAGAGATACTATTCGTAGATAATCTCCAACTGACAGAGGAGCTGCACATCCCTGTGCAGTTCCCAGGGCTGGAGGAGAGCATTAATACACCCAAGTAACACACATTGGTTATTCAAGCATTTTCCATGGCAGCTCCTGACCACCCTGCATTGCTGCCAGGCACTGTACAGAGAAACAGGTCCCCCAGCTTTGGAGACTGCGACAGAACTAACAAAGCCAAAGGTGCACGTACCTCAAAGAACC
Source organism: Eurypyga helias (assembly GCF_000690775.1). Lineage (NCBI taxonomy): Eukaryota > Metazoa > Chordata > Aves > Eurypygiformes > Eurypygidae > Eurypyga > Eurypyga helias. The sequence continues at coordinate 163,414 of NW_010243026.1, read as the reverse complement.
TTTGCAGTTTGATATTCCCCATATCTTATGGTGTCCAGTGATAACCTGGCGCTGTCAGAGCTGGCACTTCCCCACTGGACCTCAAAGCCCAGTCAAGAGCATCAGTGGATGGAGCCAGATCAGCACAAGTCAGCAGTGGTGGGTAACAGCGACGCTGAGAAATCCAAGCGTGACAAGGGCATAGAAAAGACATGACACAAAACCACAGCACTGCGCTGATGTCTTCTCTAAACTCCCTCTCCTAAGCACAGTCTCGCTGGGTGACTACCAAGAGTCCTGGAGATGGCATAAAGCAGACGTGCCATGCCCAGGCACCGCTTGCTTCTACCTCCCATTTGTATCCCTCTCCCTGATGCCTTACAGATCCCAAATGCCCAGGAGTCACAGATTAGAACTTTTACATCTCTGTTGAGAGATTTCATGCTTACTTCTAGACTGTCTTCGTTATTATTGACACAAACCCTCCTACAGCTTTCCGTTTTCCTCTGGGTTCATCCATCTTCCTTGCATGCTTTGACCCTTCCCTCCAAAGCACTGAGAAAATCTAAGTCTGCAGAGAACTCACCAAACTGTGGGGCAGAGCGAGCGGGTGATGCCCTGCTGTAGGACCACGGACTGCTACCGCACATGCCTTCGTTCAGACAAGCTTACGCTGCCGGGCGTTCGATCCAGCACACAGAAAACCATCTAGGCACATACGTGGTGGCGTCCTTACTTCGCTCAATACAACAGCAAAGCTTACGCTGCCGGGCGTTCGATCCAGCACACAGAAAACCATCTAGGCACATACGTGGCGTCCTTACTTCGCTCAATGCAACAGCGGGAAAAGGCAAACAACAACCTCCACACTTTAAATGAGAGGAAAAGCTTCACCGTGACACCAGTTGGGAAGAGATTCACAAGACTGTCTCAGCAGCAGCTCTTTACAGGAGGGGGACAAGAGCCGGCGGAGGCTGCCTTTTGTTCGCAGCTCAAGTGGGCAGGCACTCCAGGGTAAGCACAGAATAATGCAAACAGAGAAACTGCCTGTTAAGGTAGCAGAAGGAAGCAAATACCCACTCTCCATTCAACCGCTGTCTTTACCACAGCACACGTGGGCAGGAATTGCACTGTGCATGCACAGCTCCCTCACAGCGGGCAGCAGAAGCAAAGCAGCTCGAGGAAGTGCTCCTTCCTGTGTGCTGGACAGCTCGGAAGCGCTGCTCCAGCGGAGCCAGCCGGACACGCAACGCATGGTACTCTGTGTTACTGTCCCAGTGAACTGAGCTAATCTAGAAACCAGAGAGCTCAGGCTTTTCTCCTCAGAAACCACAGCCCACACTCCTTTGGCTTTTAAATAGAAAACACCAGCCCATGGAAGTATGAAATACAGTCATTTTAATTCACCCTTATAAATTTGTGGCAGACCTCATAAAGTGTGTCTGGAGAACATCAGCAAGTCAGCCAAAGCATGCGGGGAGTTTCAGGGGAAAGTGACCCTCTCCCCTGGATACCTCGCCCAGACTTTGCGTTTACAGAAGGAAATGGAACGTGCTTTACGTTATCAATAGTGTTTAACTGAGACTGCACAATAGACAAAAATCTTCCATAAAATCCCTCTTGGTTTTGGACATACTGCCACCTGCCTCCAGTGGACTTATCCAATGGGTAACAATACAACTTATCCAATGGATAACAATGTTCTTTTTACAATACAGTGGAGAAAAAGCTGGCAATTGCGTCAGCTCACCAGACTGGGCAAACTGCAAGTCTCATTCCAAGAGCAAGCCTCCCGTCTGATTTCAGCAAAGCAGTTTTAGATTTAATGATGCAGAGCCAAGCTGATCAGTGAAAAGAAAACAAAGCTCTGCTATGGGATTCGTTCTATACCACTGCCGTGCGCAGGATTTCAGCCATCGACTTCAGCGGGAAAACTGAGATGGCCTCAGAGCGCGACACCAGAAATCTATCCCCTTTCAAATTCAACTGCTATCTATTCCAAGCTAGAATTTTTCTTTCTAAAGAAATAAACAACCAGCCCATACACATTCTTAAAGTTCATAGTCTCCAGTATGACATGAATGTGTGCTTAAATGTTACTGCTTTGAGCCTGACTTCAATTTTTGAGTGACAGGAATACATTTATTCTTAAAATAGAAAGAAACAAAAAAAAAGAAGAAAGACCCCCACTACAGTATGAATTAAAGTGCCCACTGGATCAAACATTCAGGGCATACATCTGTCAGGCATTACTATCACCTTCCCCAAAACCAATGTTTGGGCGTTGACCAAAGCTAGTCATACTGATATAACAAAGTTTATTTCACCAAATCAGATTGCAGACATAGGATGAATTGCAACCTCACATGGAAATCACCCTCAGAAACCAAAGAGGTTCTTCTAAGACAGACCACAAGACAAACAGAAGTATTAGTAATCAGTCTCCAAGGAATAGCATCTATGTCAACCAGCACAATTATTTCTCCTTTAAAATATTAATAAAGATAAGCCTGCATAGATTTATGATGTTATCCTTGGACTGCACACGCTTCCCAGTGCACGGGTTGTGATAGCAAAGTTAGTTGTCACCTGCAGAAAGTTGTCCAGTATGGCTCCTTCCGAGCGCCTTTAAAGGGAGGAAGGACGTACCGACCGCTTCAGGCAGCTAAAGCTGTGCACTGCAGCATCTTCTCCAGCGGCGTGGGGACACTGGCATTGCTTGCTTGAGCTCCAGGCCCAAAGCAACACCCAGGTGAGATTGCCCTTCTTCACCAGAGAGTAATTCTTGTTAACACAAACACCTCCAGAAGAGGCAACCTTTCTGCTCAGCACCACGCGTTGTCAGGCCAAGAAACGCGGGTGCTACTGAAAGGCAGGAAAAATATTCAGAAAACAGAGAACCCAGCTTCTGTGTTGCATTTCAATTGCGATATTTGGCAAACCTGATACCATTTTGGGTCTGGACAGATGAATTATTACACAGCTGCAGTGAGAGACCGAAGAAATGCCCACCACATTACAGCATGGAAACATTTTATGATATAAAGCATACAGTCAAACCCTCCTCCACCAAAAAAAGAAGTCGCAAGTTTTCAATAGAATTCTAGGAGCTATTTTGACTAATTCAGATAACTTTCAAGGCTCAGACTGCATGTATGTGTTTATCTAGTGCTAAGCACAGCACTGAAAGGTGAGAGTAATTTTGCAATGCTGAAATTAGAAACATTCCACACAACGCCTTTACAAGAAGAGGGAGCAAAGGGGTATAGCAGAAGGCGGCGGTGACTGTACAATAGCCTTTTGGTGGGCAAGTGCTTATGAAAAGCCTCAAAGCCATGACAAGGGGCTTCTCTAGGGTCTGATCCTTTCTTCAACTCAGGCACTCACTAACAGAGACCTTGCTAAAACAATCCCACATGTGCACATTATCTCAACCTACTGTGGCTATAAGCACTCAGTTCTGATCGCAACCTGCAAAGGAACCTGAAACAAGCAATTCATTTTGACCAACAGATCTGTCACACCAAACATATAATCAGCCCATTCCAGACAGCCCAAAATCCTGAAAAAGCCTTGGGCCAGGCACGCATATCAGGCTGGCACAGTGCGTGGCTGGTCCAAACACAAAGCCCACCTATTGTCACTGCCCACTAAGGAAATGAATTCTTCAGTTCACCTCTTCAAGGTCCGTCTTAGAGGTCCCAGGATCAAATACTGCTGACAACCCGAGAGAAATTGTTACTCCAGCAAAATTAAATGCAACAACCATTGCTTTGCAGGATACACACCCAGCAATGCTGAATATGGAGGTGACACGTTGCAATGACTCGCAACTCCTTGCAGATGCTTCCCCTGCCACCCCAGCCACGTGTGAAAAGAGCAGAGAGGACACTTAGCAAAGAGCAGGGGCTTGTACACAATTCTGACGCTCTGAAAGCGAGAGGGAGCAAGAGAACAAACATTTAATTCCCTTGTAAAACAGATGACTGCATTGTAATTTACTAGCAGCTGCTGGCAACAAACACCACACTCTCATATTCCTATTAACCAAGCTGCAGCTGATTTATTAAAGGCTCAGATACATCAAAACAAATGACTGTAACATCATTTATATTACTATTTACAACTCTTTAATAGGGTTACACGAAGGGGCAATGCAGCACAAACTGGAATCTGGTTACAAGCCTGTCAAGCAGCGGCAGAGAACCTCCGCGCTGCAGCAGGCTCCAGCACTGAGCTGCTCTCTGTCAGCGAGTGCCCGCGTGCCTGTGAGGCACAGGTGTGCTGGAAAGAGGCGGTGGCAAGGCACGCAACCTTCCCAAGCTGCACAAATGCGCAGTGCTCTGCTGCTCTGGAAAAATAAAAGCAAACGAAAAACCCCAAACCAACCCTCTGCCCAGCGCTGGGACTCGATCAAATATTGTTGCACCAGTGAGGAATCAATGTTATCGCTGCTCTGCAGAGCACGCGGCTCCTACAGCTGCTGTTGCAGCCAAAGGCATCACGCTGGCCAGCGGGCTGTGTCGAAAGCAGCCAGGGATCAATACCATCCCTGCGACAGAAGTTGGCCAGTTGTTCAGAGCTCTCTCTCCTGGGCTGCCTTAAGCCAGGGATTCCCAAACTCGGGTGTGCCCATGACAGACAGGGCACCATGTGCCCGTTACAGCAAGGCACGCGCAGGATGGCAGCGGCTCCTGGCTCTGCACAGGGCTGGGCAAGGGCACAGCGATGCCATCCAGCCCGACCCGCTCCTCTCGGATGGATTCAGGGTGCAGGCATGAGCAGTTCTCTGCTGGGCAGAAGATGATAAATTTAGGTTTGCCCCTCCCCCCCCCTGAAAATACAGCCTCCTGGCCTTTTCATTTCTTGTTCTCATGCTGGTTGGAGTTAGCATACCTAAGGTCAGTGGCACAGCTGCCAGCCTGGGAATCTCAGCCCCAAAGCACTGATGTTAAACCCAAAACTACTAGGACAGGAATGCAAGTGCATTAAAAATCAGCCCGAGTAAAAGGCAGGAACAGTTCATGCCACTTCATATCCTGGCTTGAATGATCCACAGCATCCTCTCCACGCAGATGGGTTTCACTCAAAAAATCACACAGATTTTCCCACATAACCAGACGGGACCTGTATTAGGTGCTTCAATGCGACCAGAACTCCAGACGGAACAAGAGGCAGAGCTAGTGCTCCCCACACCCTCATGACAAGTGCTTTGAGGGCAGACCCCCCTGAAACCCCAGCCCGCATCGAGAGCACAGATGGCAGCACTTCATCTCCCCCATCCTGAAGAAATAACAGTATCGTCACAAGCCATGGATCGCTCTATCTACCGAGATAATACTCTGAGCAGTAACTATCTCATCTGAAGACTCTTTTCTAGCTGACACAACGTACTTAAAAGGATTTTTAAATTAAAAGGGAGCTCTGTATTAAGAACATAAACCCTTTATCAGAGGTGTCGATGAAGGCAAATGGAGGATTCCTTTGCTGTATAAATTTCACAAGGAATTCCCAGCCCACCCCATGAATTTTGAACCGATGTGTTCAAGCCTCTGGTTTTCTCTAACCCATAAAAGCTCCAGATAGTCAAATATTATGCTTCTGCTTTTTAAATATTTCCATTTAAATGTAGATTTTGACCTTCTTGCCAATGAAATATTAATAAGAGAATAAAATATATATTACTCTTCTTCTGAGGGAGAGGTCTCTCTAACTCTGTCATGTTCCCCATCGGGTTTTTTTGAAGAGGATTTCTTCAAACCATAGTGAATTTATTCCCTGTTCCTACATTTTTTAGGCCATGGCAGCTGAAAGCAGAAAGGTGATTCCATTATTTTTAACATGCTAGAGGAAAAAAAAAGTGGGAGAAATTCTGTTTCTCTAGATGAATGAAAAGTAAACAAGGACACCAAAGAAACTGTATGATTTCCAGCAAGATGCAAAAGGCTAATTTAATTTGAAGTAACTGTGTTCCTAAACAAGGAGACAGTGTAAAGATTAACTGGGACCTCCACTTCTTTATATAACCACAGACCATTAAGTGGAATAGAGAAGAAACCTCACAAATTGCCCTGCTTATCCATCTTGATCTTCATCATTGTTCAAAGACAAATACCCCCTCCTCTCCCCATAACATTATTTATCTTTCTCACTCCTCCTTTGTCCTTAAGGGAAGGGAAAACAACAAAATACATCATGGTGCTGCAGCACAAAGGCAGTACTGTTTAAAGGGGATCAGTTCTGCTCCTGCTGATTTAAATGAGATCCAGGACCCCAAGGATGCTCTACAGTCCTAATTACAGCTGCATCAGGAGAAATGTTTCATCAATACATAACACCCTCTTTTAAAGACCATGGTGGGATGCACTCTAAAAACATAGGTGGTAAACGTTATTGGTATCCAACACAAGTAACAATAACAACTGCCTGTTGTTGTTCTGGGTGTTTTCACTTTGAGTCCTGTCATAGGTAACGCTGCAAGGCACCAGAAGAGTGGCAGGGAGGGGGACAGGAATCATCCAGTAAGCTATGAAAAGATACACAACAGCTGAAGAATCTAAACAGGGATGGACCGAGACCTTGGGAACCTGCAACCGCCAGATAAGAAATATGTCGTGTGATGAAGGAGACCCTGGAAGGGTTCTCAATCATGCTCTGCTGAGTGCTGCCTGGTGCTGAATGCCTTCTGGAGAGAGCCATAAACCAGAGATTAGCAATTCCTCCAACTTTACTTACCAGCTTTTGCTGTTAATTCTCATGCTGCTGCCTCTCTTAATCTAACTCACAGAAAAGCATCGATCCTGACTTTTCAAGTATATTGCTCTCATCATTTGGCTAAATTACAGCCCTGTGCCATCAGCCCAGGTACTCTCACCACCTCCAGAGCAGGGCATAATTTATTGAGGATGGGATCGTGAAAGGCAGCTATGAGAGTTAAACACCCGACTCCAGCTAAATTTCACTAAGTACTAGGTACCTAATTCCCTTAGGCTCTTTCAAATTCTAGAGCCCTTTTCTTGTGTGTGTGTCTGTGTGTGGTTTTTTGGTTGTTGTTTGGGGTTTTTTTTGGGTTGGTTTTGTCTTTTGTTCCCAACTCCCCCCATCCCCCCCACCCCGCAAAGATGCTAGCAAGGAAAGGTCAGCCTAATTTGTCATAGCAGCAAGTGAAGGCAAAAGATCAACACATGCTGACAGGCCGTCTGAGAGGTTTCATTATAGAGCTGTTTACAGCATTTATTTCTCCTGTTGTTGCTGCTGTTTTCAGGGTCAAGGAACCGAGATCCCATTTCAGTGGCAGAGATCACTGGTCAGAGAACAAAACACTTGAATCTTACCTCTTCCTTCACAGGCTTCTTGACTCCTATGCCACTAACTGTTGAGATTTTTCTGAATAATGACATGGTTGTTGGAGTTTATACTAACACATGTAGCAACTCTAAGCCTAAATAATAGTACTAGCATCACCAGTTAGCATTAATACAGCCAGAGATTTTAAGTGGAGCGTAACACCAGTGTTAATTCACAGCAGCATATCAGTCAATCAAGTCAGGTCAATTCATTTGAAGTTTTTCTTCTTTGGAACATAAAATACTTTTTGTGAAGGACAAATGCATAAACACATGATAATCTGTGAAGCAGTCTTTCTTCACAGCTTTTTATATTCTACAGTTCATACAGAAATGGCCTAAAGGTCTACACCACCACCAGTGTAAACTCTTAAGTACTACATTCAAGGTGTATTTCCAGCAAAGTAAGGAAACACCAATGATTGTGTTCAACTGCCATTAATATTCTAACCAACTGCTACCTCCATCTGAAGGCCAAGTGCCAGGTCTGGCAAGGTCATGTAAGAGAGAGGACACTTTGGGGTGCCCCCAAATCAGGACATATAGGCACCCACTGACCTGAGCACCCTCAAAATGGGCACAACAGGCCCCAAGAAAGAACTGCCCTGGCAAATGCTCTTCAGCCATTTTACAGTCTTGACTGTCGTGCAAGGAATAGAAAAGCGTCTTCGACGAGGTTGCTGCTAAATTTCTCAGAACTCAAAGAGGACAACCAAGAGTCAAAGCAAGCAAACTAAGCGCAATTGCATGGCCAAGAGCCAAGCCTCAGAGAGAAAAGACAGTAATGGAAGACCTTTGGCCACAGCCAAGAGTTCAGCTGACAACAGGATTTCTCTTAGAGGAAGCTTTAGGTCAAGTAAACCACATCTCCTGACTATGCCTCAAAAGACTGCTAAAAAGGTCAAGAGATTTTGTATCTCCCAGCTACGTGATGAAAGACTGTGCCACATACCCATTTTTTTCATATTGCTTTTGTCAGGTGCTGGCAATATTCATGTGTGATGAATACATCTGCCAGCAAAGGAATCTCACATCTCGCATGTCCACAGCATCATGCCTATGCACGGAAGCCAAACGTATCAGCACTTGATCTGTTTAGCTGATGAAGAGCTAAAAAGGAAAGCTTCTCAACTCTGAAGGAAATTACAGGTGAAAATGACTCCCGAAGAGCCCAGTGGAAGTTACGTGACCATTCACGATGGTCCACAATCATTATTTCTTTGTGTTATCAAAAGGTTAAAAATGGAACAAAGCCAATACAAACTACTCCAATGTGTGGTTTTTATTAATCTCTCCTTTTTAAAGACTTGCGGGGTAATTAGAGAAACCTGACATCCAAGAAAAGATGCACAAAACCCAACAGAGTTAGATGGCAGACAAACACTTTTCCATGAGCAATTACTTATGCCCACCCACAAGCAGACAATGCTATCACATCAACACACTGCCTTAGAGGCACTCTGCACCACTACAAAGGTACAAGAGAGAACAGATTGGGCAACAAAGACTGAATCTTTTCCTTGGCCTCCCATTGTGTGCTCAGCAGCTATGATCCCAGAGAATCCATTTTCAGGTTAAAGTCTGCAGAGGCTCTACTGGCTTTCCATTCTGGATTTCTTTCTCCATTCAAATGACCAGCAATAAAAGAAATCTCCCAACCCAATTTATCTAAGTGTCTTCAGCAATATCCTTCACAGAATTTCCAAGAGTTGCTGGCAGTTGTTAAGCTGGTGCTGTTTAACTTGGACATCTGTCCACCCAGGCTGAGATGACCAACTCACTTTACATCACCGGCTAGCAATCAAATAATAATTACTTTGAGTTACTACAGACTGGAGCTGCATTTGAGTGAATGATTTCAGAGCACTGGAATCCATTACCAATAACCCAAACCATCTGGGTTCTCATCTCCGTTACAAAGAAAGCAGCAACAATTCCAAACATTAATTCAGACACTAAGTACTAGCTGGATCACCAGGCCATGGGAGCAGCGGCATGTATTTTGATATAATTACCTCAAGATGGAAGTTACATGGACATCCTATGGAGAGTGGTTCAGAGTTTACATTCTGTACCGCATTTAAGTCTCCGGAGTTATATGGAAAAGGTTTGTATTAAATAAAAAGCTCCATTTAACATTATTTCCTTTGCAAAGGCATGCTGGATAATGCTGGTGGAAAGTGAGGATTTTGCAAATGTAGCATGCAGCCTCCCAGCAAAAGGGAAGCCAGCTGATGAGCAGGAACTGTGATTTCTGTAACAAGTAAGTTAGACTGTGCAACAAATTGGTACATCCAAATAAACAAATCCCTGAATCCCCTCCATTTGCCTTTATGAAACAAATGAGTCAGTGCTGACTAATCGTATTATAATACTGGGAAGCTTGTAATAGGCTTACAAACCCTGTGTTTACAGGCTCATTATTGTTCAGGGCTTGCTGAGATAATAAGGAAGCTATGGGAGAAACGTTTTGGAGTAAAACATCTTATCAGATATGTCTTGGAACTGCAATCAGTTTGCAATTCAGACCAAGACTGGCTATGAGGGAGTGGGACAGAAGTGACTGAAAAGGAGTATTTCCCCATTTGGGACCAGCGATCTCTTCTTCAAAGCTGCATCTAACCACGGGGGGCAACAGCAAGAACAAACATAGATTCTCCCAGTTTCTATTGGAGAAACTAGGGCTGAGCACTCTGCGGAGCCAACCGACCCTCTGAGAAACCACCTCCTCTGAAAGGCCCGTTTCACTGAAAAAAGGAAGATGAAAGAAAAGGAGGCATTTCTTTCTTTCTTCACTACACCCTCAGAAGGACTGAGGTACATTACACCTTGGTTTTCTTTTCCGCTTGCTATTTAAAAAGAACAGCTTTCTTCAAGAATCTGGCAGAATCACACAAATTCTCAGTGTCACAGGACACGTGAATCGGCCTATGGAGGGGAACAGGCAGTTGCACCTCGCTTTTATAAAAGAATTGGTAAAAACAAGATAATGATTCTCATCTACAGAGCTGGATTGTAAAGATAGCAGAACTCTACAAGTTTTATCTCTTCTAAAAGCTACAAGCCTGTTTTATTAGGGTTGTGTGTCCATTTCATTCTTAAAATTACCTCAGCAGCAAAAAAAGATGCCCCTCTCCTATTTTCTGACTGCTCATAATAAATTGGAGAAGCTTCTCCCCTAAACACATTCACGTGCAAACCCTGAGAGCCATCATTCTTGCTGTGACAAAAGGTAGCCAACATGCAATAGTGTTACAAATACTCCAGGAGGTATTCCCTCCTGACTTGAGTAGCCTCGGTATGAATTCAGTAGCCCCCATATGGACTCAGTAGTCTGAAGCACTCTCAGAGAGAGAACTCAGTGGTTTCTCTGAATACACAGGACAACGTGCCATGCTCTTAGCTTCAGGAAACCAGGTTCCTCCACCTGCAGCAAGCTGTGAACCTTGCTTATCCTGAGATTATTAAATTAAGTTACAAACACCTCCAAAGTTGCAGTAGGAGAACAACTATTTGGCAGCCACCCTCCTTTGTCTCCAGGGAAGGGGACAGTTGGATATATGACACGCTAACCCAAACAGGCTATAGGCAAATCCAGGAATCCAAAAACAGTTTGGTGTCAAAATTTTCTAAGGGACAGTGCACAGTGGGTGGCAAAATGCCATAGAAATTATCTTATAAGCCCAGTTTCATGTCCTTGAGGATCAATTATTGCATGTGTGTTTAAATGCATTTAATACATCAGCCCTGTAGTGGGACAGGATCTTCACTGTTGTGGCCAGCACAGCCCCGCTGGTGTTCAACGGGACGGGTCAGCACAATGCCAACGGCATGAAGGACAAAGAAAGACCAAGGATAAATCCCTTCTGGCCCTGCTGTCACTTGGGTCACTCTAAAGGCTAGTATTATGTTTGTCCAGCACCATTAACCTCAACTTCTCCTGCACACAACTAAAATCCAGCTGAAGCAAGGCAGCTCAGCCAGAACCACAGTCAGAGAGGGACCCAAGGCACCTCCTCGCAGGAGCTGTAGTGACGCGCTTGTCTCCCCAGTACCACGTTGAATGGCAAGAACCAAGCTCACACAGGCAGCACGCGGCATCACCACAGCGTGGTACCACGCAAGCATGCTGAGTAACACATCTGGGGTAGCGTAAACCTGGTGAGAACAAGGACACCTACGTTCTCCTCTCGGACTCCCTAGAGCAGAGGCCATGGGTCCAGACACTGGGGAAGTGCTATCCCTGGAGATTTTTGGGTCTTGAATGCTGTGAGCAACCTGCGGAGTTAGCCCTCCCATGGGACCAGATGACCCCCAGAAGCCTGCTCCAACTGAAAACGTCATGATTCCATGTGCTCTGTTGTCAGGAGTACAGCACCTCCTGCTTCAGGTTTCCGTGCACACCAGCTGCCTCTCCTCTCACATGAAGGCTTCACGACACGCCAGTGTAAAGAGGGACTAGTGCGCAGCCTCTGCCTTCCCAACAGCCCTTCAGGGGTTGCACCTCTGTTCCCTGGGGGCTGCCACCACTGCAGCACCATTATACGTTTTGCTCTATTTGGAGTTGCTACCTCAACCCTCTGTGGCAGCCCCAACCCTGGCAGGAGCATCCTTGGCTGTCTAAACAAATCTGCAGGACTGCAGGAAGCCGGTAAACTTCCCATTTCTGCAGCGTAACCGAGGCAAGACTTTGCCTAACGCAGCAGATGCAATGTCCTGAAACCTTCTGATCACGCAGCTGGGGAAGCCCTGTCCCTCTGAAATGATCAAATAAAAAGAGAGAGCATGAGAGAAAGAACAGGGGTGGGGTGGAGCAGAGAGGGAATATCTATGGCTTTCTGCACCCAATTCTGTCACTCTGACATTTCTTTCAAATACAATTATTTAAAGCCTCCTGATGGCAAAGCTGAGGAAATGGACTAATAGTAGCTTGTACGGTACCTCTCCATCAGGCAGTTCAATAAATCCTGGCAGTGCTGTGATTTGTGTTAGGAGAATGAGCTTTTCAAGAGCAGAACTATCACTTTACACCGTCAATAATCTCACTGTCAAAAACCCCCTGAGTAACCTGACCGACACTTCAGAAGCGTAATTTATAGATGCGCTATTTGCCTTCAAGGTATTTTATGCAGCTAAATAATGGAAGTGGATATTATCCCAAACTACTCCGCAGCTTTCACAAGTGGAGTCCAAGAACATGCAGGAGGACAAATTTTCTATTAGCTTAGGGCTAAATTCTTCCCTCTGTGACACCTGTTTGATACCATCTACCACTAGTGGAGTTGCTTCCAAATTATACTCCAGGAAATAAAAGCAGAATCAAGCTCTTGTGCTTCCAGAGGAGGATTAGCATTTAAAGAGCAAAGCAGCGCATGGAGAAATGCCACAGGGTCTTCTCGTTGCCGTGGACCACTTGTACACGGATTTGCAGAGGGGAGCTTTAACCATTACTTCTCTCACCCAGAACACCTATGAGTGGGATTATAGCAGGCGAGAACAGCTCCCCAAAATTTCAGAACTGGGATACTTATGACTATGTGAAGCTTGCAAGGATCAACACTGATAAATAAATGGATCATCTACAAAGATCTGGGCTCTGGTACTGATTTTCAGGTTTAGGGACATATCCATAGAATTACTGCCAAATTGGAAAAGCGCTTTTTTTCCTGATGGAATAGGGGATGGGCTTTTTCTCTCCACGAAAACCCACAGCGCTGTTTAATGGAAGAAGCTGGATTTCATTTATTCCTGGCTCTTAATGCTGATCGGGCAAGAATTAATTCCTTTAATGGGAAAGTATTTGTGCAGCTATACAAAGAATACCAGAGAGAGACTCTGGGCAGGCACCAAACATGACAGTGCCATTGTATCCCACATATCTGAGAGCTCCAAGCTGTTTCAACCAAGAACAATAAAAATTAGCTCGCTCCAGAGCGGGGTAAACCCTTTATATAACAAACCAGCAGCAAAAGTATGGAAGTCACAAGCATTTGCACGTGTTTTTGGTTCAAATAAGTCAGAGAGAAAACTCAAGGTGGTAATAACCCCAACCTAGGGGAAAACTCAAATCTACACTCAAATTCTGTAGCTTGGATTTAAGCGTATTTTTTAGTGACACATGCCTCTTCCAGACTGCAGAACAGCCCCAGTACTTTTCTTGGTCAACACCTATATTAGACTGCTCCCTTTTTTCAGTTCACAACTGAGCCACTGTAATGGGTTTTGCCTTTAAAGCTGGGTTTGTGCCCCTGTTCCAATAAAGAAGGAGAACCAAACTGTCCTTCACTCAGATTATTCACCAGTTTGGTTTAAACAACAGCATTTCCTTGACTAATAAGTCACACCCCAACAAATCAAGATAATTATCCAAAGGTCAATACATCAACAATGTCACATTTTGCATATTCCTGTGACTCAGAAGCTGACTATCTGCACAGCCAGCCTCTGACACCCTTCTGACTAGGACGGCAAAGTCAGCTAAAAGCAATGCCTGCAGCTCCCCGTCTGCCTACGAAAGCAGTAACCCTGCCTATATACACACAGAGGGTAGGACTGTGTTGCCACCTAAAACCAAACTGGAACAAGACCCCAAATACAACACAAAGTGAGAAGGATTTTAAACAACTTCAAATCTCTTTGTCTCATCAGACCAAAGTAAGCTTGGCATCTGATACTCTCCCCCATAATTCCCTATAACCAATTCAGTTTACCAGAGCTTGCCAAAGCCACAGAATAAATTAATCTCAGCTTACTAACCATGCAAGCACATGTAACCTCTCCTGGATGGAACTGGAGCAACGTAACGTAGATCCTATGCTCACTGCTAGCAGCTAATAAAACACAACTCAATTGGTAGAATTCCTTCCCCTCACCCTTTCTTTTGGTAACATAAAACTCAGGATCATTTCTACACAGTTCCAAAAGCAGCCTAGCAACATCGGTGAAAAGCACAGCTGCCTTGTGCTCACTACAGTGCATCATGGCAATCAAGATTTAAATTCCCTATCCCCACCCAGCTCAAACCCATCAAACGGTCCAATTCACCTACCCAGTAACTCCAATTTAGCAGCTCTGCACTGCTGGCTCCCCTAACGAAAGCCATTTGATGACTCTCAACTTGGCAGCGTAGATGCTGACTTCTGACACCAGGAATAAGCAAGTGCACAGCCCGCTTGACTGGCCAGAGAACACTTTTTTCCCTCCCTCTTTGATCGTGCTAGTGGTAAAAATTAAGATTAGTCTTGGCTCAGATCCATCCTGCATAAGACAGAATGATCACCTGGTATTTACCTCAAAACCTCCTTCTCTTTTTAATACACCAACTGCTGTATATTAAAGTCAGCGCCACGCGGCAAGGAAAGCTCTCCACTAAGCCTCAGCTGCACGAAGATCTCTATGGGAATATTGACAACACTGACTTCTTCTGCATGTTTAAACCAAGTGTCAAAAAATATTTACAAAAGGTTTTTTCCACCCCTTCTGTCCTCACTCCTTAATCCTCGTACAGTTGGAACAGCAACTCGTGACAAGTCTACGAGCAACACGGTCCAGGGGAAATATTTACACTCTGCTCAGATTGAGATATCCCCAGGGCTGGGAAAGGGCTTCTGGAACAAGCAACTTCAGTCTCGTTGCCCTGTCAGTGTTTCCTCTCGCCTGCGGCACTGGGCTCAGTGGGAACGTAGCAGGGAAATGCTTGGCTCCCCTCTGCTCCGTTCCAGCTTGGTCTCTTTGATATTTGCCATCCATCCCACAGCGAAGCAAGTCTGAGTGACTGCACACTGCACTATGTTGTATTTAATATTAGATTTGAAGCTCAGGGGTTTTCCTCCCCTTATACCAGGAGTGGGAGCCTAAAGGCAGGGGTCGATTTTTGGTTAATTCCAGGACCGAATTCTGCCCACAGCTTAACCGCAAAGGTCAAGTACAAACCCGCGGCCTTGTTTGCAGGTATGTGCAGTCTCTCTGGCCCACAAGCTAACTGATGGAAATCCCAAATATATCTGAAGGCTTGATACACCGGTGCTAAAACGTATCTGGAATAACAAATAGAAATGGCATACAGTTGGGTTTATGTGTACAAATTCCTGGGCAAAGCAGCCCCAAAGCGAAGTTTACCTTTCTTCTCTAGGACAGTTCAGCTGAAGGGGACAGGAGGGATCCCTGCAGATAAGAGGAAAAACCTCACCAGAATGTGTTCCTTACCCCAGCCAGGAGGCACCGGCCCCTTCCAGACACACACAGATATCTTAACTTCTCAGTGCTTTTGTCTCCCACTGTCTTACTCTCTTATCTCTTCACTTTCTAATAGTGTTCCTCATCTCTTTCCAACTGCAGTATGTATCGCTCTGTCTTGCTGCAAAGAGCAGCAGCGTTCAACACTCTCATATCCAGAAAACCATCACGTACACACACACACATATCCACATAACTGAGGTTACATGCCATTTGCATACTACAGCAATATATTTTTTGGAATTTCATGGATGCTAATCACTCCTGCCATAGTATTTACCCTTTCTGCTGCTTCCCCTGCCCACCATCCATTTAAATTCTCACTTCTTTAAGGCACGTGTACATTGTCACCGAACACGGGACACTGTCCTCATGGGGGTCCCTCAGCCAGTAGAAGCAATCCATGAGAGAATCTCCCAGCCTTACTTTTCGGTAGCCAAAGACCTTTGATCGGCCACCTTGACTTCCTGGACTTGTGACAATAACAGAACAAGAGCATCTGATTACACAAAGATGTCTGAGAGAGCATGTTACTAGAGCAACAGAGTGTCGTAAGCGGCTCTCTCTGCTCGGGCTCTCCAACCGCTGTCGTCTCAGAAACCCCAGGAGACAGCAGCTGGTTGGGGGGGGAGGGGGTAAATCCGAGCATCCACGATTCATCAGGTGAGTGACGAGACAGTCACATGTCTATACAACGCCAAACGCTTCCGCTGCAGAAATCCCCGGCTCCCCAGAGGAATGGAAACAGAGGTTTTGACACAAATCTGTACCTGAGCAGTCAATGGTAAGCTGCCTTCCCCAGACAACGCGCGATGAAGCAAATGAAAGCGAACAAAGCCGATGAATGACACATGAGAGGAAGAAACCTTGTGTTCTCTCCCTGTGATGAAGGAGCACAGCAAAGTGCAGCTTCTTGAAGGGAATGGACTTGAATAAAATAAGATTTATTGCACCACCGCCCCAAAAAAGGAGTCTATGAAAACTAAGGACCTCGATCTTCTGAAGCACTCTACCAAAAATCTTAGCAAATGAGTACAAGAACACAATTAGAACACCTCTAAACTATTTTTTAATTTAAAATACATCTTTAATTCCAAATAATCTTTAATTTATCTACTTGAATCCCAAAATATCAAATTGAAAGTCAGTTGATCCTGCCCTTGTTAATTAGCTCTTAGAGGAAATTTTGTGTTTGAACCCTTCTTTTCCAGCACACGTGGATTCAAATGGCTAAATTCAGTTTGGGTAGGTACAAGTTGAGTTCTACTTGTTATTACTGGAAGTTCTGTACATTTTAACTCTACGACTGAAAGGCATGTTTTGGCCCAGGTTCATGTGCTCTACTACGTAGGTCTGTAATTTAGTCAGATCCAGTGAAACCTCAAATCTGGGGGGCCAACATCAAGGTTTTCACAACTATCACTTTACTGAAATTAAATTGACTAGATTTCAAAATGGTTATGTTTAATATTTGAATTTAAAAGAAGGTGGCTGATGTCATCCTAGAACTGACATTAGGTTTAATGCTGCTTGGTAACCAGGAAATATAAAGAAACAGGGTGCACCCAAAGTTATACAAGATGAGTTAGCAGTGCAGCCTCATGTCTCCTCTTTTTTAAGGAAGTAGCTAAGTCCATGGATTGCTGCACATGTACCACAAATGAAGTATCTTCAAAACATGGCCAACTTAGCGTATGAGTCAAGTCTCTGCAGACAAATTTAATCACAAAGCATCACCAAGATGTGTCTCCATTTATGAAGCACCACAGGCCAAACCAAGGGCCTTTGGATTACAGAGAAAAATGAGACGTGGTTTCTTTTCTTCTTGAAGCTTTTACCTGTGAAGACTCCAGCTGTGGCTACCCAACACTTTAACATCATGTTTTGCAGCACAAAGAGCAGAGCAGGGAGGGGGTGCCTGTAACATGCTCACACATCCCTCTCCCTCCACCGTACTGCGCCGCAGCGTCGATGTTTCGTTTGGACTGATCCTTTGGCTGAAGGGACCAAAGCTTCCTGACTGGCAATAACGTGTCAGTCATTTAATACACTGTTCAGAACTATGACTGTTGTTGTTGTTTGATTCTGGTATTCTTAGGAAGAGGTAATCCTGGAGATTTGCATCTCATTTCCCAGAATGCCCTAGGGCTTTTCCAGCATTTGGAATCTTACAGGATAAACATCTTCCCCTGATTGTAATTGCATTATTAAATATGATTGCTCTTCTCTTCCTTGAAAATTTTTTAAAAGCAGCAACAAAGAACACTGCAAGAAATCACCCTGTTGACAGCATGGAGGAGTATGGCACAAAAGAGAGAAGCAGGACTGTTTCACCTTTAACATCCAGATGCAAAAGACGACTTTTCTAAGCCAGGGAGTCCCACAACACCACACAAAAGCTTAGTTTTCTAAATAACCGCAACCGTAAGAACCCTTCCGCTATCAACGTTGCAGCCACCGCAAATAACTGTCTCCATTAGGAAACACATTGCAATAGCTCCGAGAACTCCCATCAGAGATCAGGGTCTTGTTACCGTAAATCCTACAGACACAAATAACCATAATCACAGGAAAGTCACCAGGGTAACTGCAATAAATGAAAGGGGAGGTTATGGAGGAGATGACTACCATCCTGACCAACATGAACGTGCCGCTCAGTTTTAAAGTTACACTAAACAGCTTCTTACACCTAACACACAGCAATTAACTCAGACCCTGCACACTCCAGTGATTTGGCTGGTTAAATTCCTTTTCCCCTAGAAAATCCCTTTTCTCTGAGATCTCACTGCATCTTTTACAGCCAAGGCCCCCACTCTGTTAAAAACCACAGAACAGAACCACAAATGCTGAGTATCTACTCTCAAAGACAACTACTACTATACCAGCCTTCCTCCATTAATTGTATCAATCTATATATACAAACATACATAAAGTGTGCATGCACATTGGCTCACTGTAGCTCCTATTAATTTTTAGAACATATTAATGCATATGAAGCGTGCTAGCAGCTACACAACCATAACAAAGTATACAAAATCAAAGTATGAATACATTTCTGCCTTACTTGCATAATTTTGGAAGCCAAAGCAGACTTTCTGATGAACAAACGTGTGATGGAGTACACATTTTCTGCACTTTCAAAGAACGAAACCAGCTCTTCCTATAGTTCAGGAGACTTCCCTGGCACAGAGGAGAGCTCAGTTCATGGATACTTGAGTCTTGACTTAGAAAGCAATCCTCCTATATAGTCTAATTGGTTCTGCAATACTTTGCCAATACTGTCCACTCCCTACTTACAGTGATATTTAATTAATATTTACACTTATACATAGATATACACCCAAAACATAGACATTCAGAATGTACTATACACAAAATGTTAGGCTTAGGCATGCGTGTGTCTTTCTGTACAGTGATACGATAATTCCCTACAGAAACCCAGCTGGGTTGGGGGTAGGTGGAGAAGAACGTGCCATAGTAAACTGCACACTCTAAGTAGCGGCTAAACTGCTTGAGACCACTTTTCTGCTTTCAAGAGCCTCAACTCAAGTGTTTTCACTAGGCTTTCCATGTCTAACAGCTTCGTGGCATGGGAATCAGTAATGCTTCTTCAGCGTCCTCTTAAAAAAAAAAAAAAGTTAAACATTATAAAGCAGGGCCGACAATACAACAGATGGTCTAACCTCTTGAATGTCAACATCCTTCTGTGTCAGGCAGCCCAATTAAAGTGACATTTTTAGCAGCATGCCTCTCTCCACTGTGCCCTTCCTCCCACTTTAGCCTGAATGTCCCAAGGGGAAACTGCTCACCACACAAACACCAGTTTACTGTAGTTCTTTCTCCCCAGTTTCTAACTGGAAGAAACTATGATGAGGTTAATGTAACTCCTGGATCTCAATGAAGAAAACTGTTTTAAAAGAGAAGATCTTGAAGAAAACATGAACTTCTTCAGCTAACTAGCACACCTCCAGTTCTCCTGATTGGGATCATTTTGTTTTAGCCTCCTCAGCTGCAAAGGTCTTTGTCATTCACCCTGTCTTTCCAAAATGTTAAAAAGCGGACATGGCTAATAAATGGGGGTGGGAGGGGGAAGAAGAGAAGAAAAAGCACTAGAAATGACTGTCTTCTAGTGGCTTGCTGTTATCCAAGTAGGATATGCTTCAGAATAAAAGAGATGCCTTGGACTCTTCTAACCTGTAAAACGAGACAGTCCTTATGAAATGCATCAGCAGTCCCATTTCACCAGATCAGAAGCAGCCACAGCCAGCCTGTGACGTGAACAGCCGGAGCAGCAAGCTCCCATGCCTGAGGTGGGCCAGGAAGGGTCAGCGCTGGCAGGAGAGCTGCCAGATGATGTGACTCGGGTTCAGGGGAGCTGCTGAGGCTGACAACAGCAGGCCAGGCTTTTGGGAAGCCTTGGCCTGCCCCAGCCTTCCCCGAGGAACCACAGGCATCTCCACCTCATGCACTGCTCCTGGAGCTCTCCACACTGCATGGTGGAGCCATGCAAAGCTTTTTGGCATCCAGTGTGTGGAGCCAGAAAGGCTGGTCATCCCTATTTCATAGCTTGCTGAATGTCTCCAATTCCCAGCCTGCAGGAATTGATGATGTGGAGATACTTCTATTCCTGATTTACAGAGTGGAAATGGTAGCACAGAGTTAAAAAAGGCTGCCCAGGAACCTTGCAGCAAATACTAGAGACTTGAACTCAATGTCTTGATGCCCTGCTAAGTGAGAACACCCACGTACCTCAGTTCTGGGTCTCCATTTCTCTCGGTGGCGGTTGACAGCTTTAATACTACCATGACATAAGATAGTCAGGCTGATTCTGAACAGACGAGATACAAACCAACACAGCTTCTTCCCATCCACCATGCAACAGCCCCAGAAAATACAGCATTTGTAAGGAGCCATGGCTTTAATGGGAGCTACGCCTGAGAGGACTGCTGAAAAAGGCAATCAGACACTAACGCAAACATAATCCTGTTCATCCCCAAGTGCATGTTTCTCAGATGATTTACTGCATTATGATAACGTGAGTCTTGCATTCAGAGACTGCAGGATAGAAGACCGGGCATCGCACACACGACAGCTTTTTTGATGCTCCTTCAGAACAAAGAGACTGTTTTCTCCTTGCTGAACATTGGCAGCGCAGGCAGATTCTCAAGACGTTGCCTTGTTCTACGGGCCTGCAGGATGTAGCACTGCAACATGTAAAGCAGATAATAGAAATGGCTGATTATTTTAAACTGGCTGCAACCTATACTCCAGCAAGGAAACTGACTGATGAAAGAGCTTCCTCCTGCCAGCGTGTAATGTTGCTAGGGGTTTATACCTGCTACTGAGACAGAACAAGTGATACCTTGTGGGTGGAAGAGCAGTAATACTTGGAGAACAGGATAAAAGACTGCACTCCTCGTGAAACAAGTTTCATTCCCAGCTTGACATCCATTTTTTCTACTAGAAAAATAGTGACTGATCAATGCAGAGTGGATTCTTCATCAAAAGCACAATTTATGACTACAGACTTTACTAGTATCAGTCTTTCAATGTATGTAAAATCACTGTTAAATACACAGTGGCAGAGTTAGCTGTGAGTTTCTTAAGCAGTTTGGAAACCACAGGCTCCATTTCAGTGCAACGTTACTCTCGGTATGACTCACTATCAAAGTTGAAGCATTCATTTAGTGTGTGGCATATGGTAAAAAGGAGTGACAGGTGATTCCTGCCTATCAGAAAGAATAAAGGGAAGGGATAACATTTTCTTAATCAGAGGGATTAAATAAACTATACCACCATGAGAGGTATTAGCTATTTTTTTGGCCACTTACAGAGCAGGGAAGCTTCTTGTGTGTCTATAAGCCCTGCAACACAGAAAGCCTGTTTCAATCAGCATTATATTCCCCAGTTTCAGTTCAACATCTCCTAAAAAGCTGGTAGGAGTCAGTTTAAAACAAGGCTTTGAAAATGTGCAGAAGTCAACCCACTTCCACACTCACCTTGCTTTTTTGACCATGTTGGTAAGCGTGATGGTATTTAATATCACAGTCCTGAGCTTTTGGAAAAAAAAAAAAAAAATGTACAAGTGAAACTTGGTTCTGCAGGTTCAGTCTTCTCTGAAAGCATTCACACTGCATGAAACTTTTAATAATTTCTGAACCCCTCAACTTACGCAGGAGGATCAAAAGACAGGCAGAAAGAGAATCTAGTCTCCACGACCCTGTCTTCCTTTCAGCTAGACAGATGAGCTCCACCCAACACATCTTTTATGGGGAAGCAGGAAGCA
The DNA here is from genome assembly GCF_000690775.1 of Eurypyga helias. NCBI lineage: Eukaryota > Metazoa > Chordata > Aves > Eurypygiformes > Eurypygidae > Eurypyga > Eurypyga helias. The sequence goes on along the minus strand of NW_010243026.1, from coordinate 141,568 downwards.
GTAGGCTGTGTTTTAATCAGTGGGGGTGCAAGAAAAAGTTTTCAGGAGGTGCATTTCTGACAGCTTTCTCGCCTTCCATCTGCTTTTCTGAACGGAAGCAACCTCCCCGAAATCTGCAAAACTGAGCCACAAACCTCACAAGAAGAAATTTCCCTTGGGAGATCCACCACCTCCAGCTATGCTCGGAGCCAGAGACACTGCAGGAACAATTCCCCGTGAGATTGAACATTTTTTCTTCCCTGCTGGAAAGCACAAGTGCAGACGTACAGAAAGGAGGGGGAAGCAGGGAGAGGATGGGGGATGGAGCCTGAACTTTTTCTGCCTTGAAGACAGATGCACGTTTCCATGTTTGAAAGGGGTTGTGGGAGAAGGCGGGAAGGAGTCTAATTGCATCCAGATTGTTTTGTCCTTCCCCACTCGCTTCATCTCACTGGCAGGTTTGACTGTCAGTACCTGCAGCGTTTCCGAGCCCAGCACCAGCTAATTGTGGTCCTTACACACATACCCCCAGATCTAACTTGACACAATCCTGTATAATTGGCAGCTCGAGAGAACGGGGAGAGACGGGCGTTGAATGTGAATTATCTCTCACACCTACAGCGGGAAGATCCTCCAAGACAGAGGCTGAAGTCACTGGCAGGGAGCTTGCCCTGTGCCCGTGGACACAGTGGCAGGTTTGCAGACAAAATGACGACTTAATTTTCCAGTGCTGCCAATCTTAAATGTCCTAAAACCAAATATTCTCTGACAGGGAAAAGAAGGACAAAACAAAAGCAGGGCAGTAGGCTTGGGTAAAGGAAAGGGGGTGTCGCTGGAAATAGATGCTTAATAGCAGAGTTTGGACTGGAAGTGAAAAAGAATCACAACTTCTCACTCTGCCTCCTCAAAGGAGCTCACAGAATGTCTGTGCATTTCTGTAGGTTGTCAATGGAAAAAAGTGGGACATTTTTCTCTTGAATCAACATTTATTCAATAAGGTCAGTGCCACCTAAACAGGCTTCAGCCTCAAGTGTAGGAAAAGACCCTGTATAACTGCACACAAACATTGGCAGCATCCGTGCACCTCCTCCCCACTTCCCATCCCTTACACTACACAGCCCTGCAGACAGAGGCTGTCAGCTACCCATCACTGCTGCTCAGGCTACATTTATGTGTGTGAGCACCAACACCTTCCTGCCCAGTTCAGGTGAGGGGTTAGGCATAGCTCACTGCTTACTGCTTAGCTAATTGCCACAGCAGATCCTCTTGCACAAAAAAGTGCAGTTTCTTGTTTACTCAGGAGTATTTCCCTTAAGTGCCAGATTAATCAGCACAGTCCAGAGCATGACAGCTTTATGTTTTGTCTCCAGCCTCCACATCTTCATATTAACATCTGGCTTCATCTCTCTGGGCTCTGTCTACTACTCCTTTTCCCTCCATGCCTTTAAAGAAACCAGACCCTTTTCAATAATCACGTGCAGTATGTGAACCATAAAGATGTGGAAACCTTGAAAACAGCTTAAGATGAGGTGCACACTTGAGAGAGGAGGCTCAAACCACCCATTCTACCCCAGGGAGACCGCAGGGGTGCTAGACAGCTCTCAAAACCAGATCATCCATGGAGCCAGGAAGAAGCACCTGGCCATTAGTTTTTTGGTCCTGCTTTAAGAAGTATTTGCCTCTAAGACAGAGACAAAGCTGTCCTCCAGGCTGGATCATGGAGGACTAACTGGAGGTAGCCAGATTAACCGGAATATTTCATTTGGCAGACAAAATGGGGAAGGGTTTGGGAGGGATGTCCTCAGGGTAAGACAGAGAAGGAAGCAGAGGACAGTCCTAGCATGGAAAGCAAAGCAGAATGCAGAGCAGGAGATGAAATAAGTGGAAGAGAAACAAGGTCAGAATTGGTGCTGGGCAAACAAGGAGCACGTTTTCCCCTTGAACATGACAATACAGCTCTGAATAAATAGCGAGAATGTAGTTACTACATAAAGGTCATGCTCTCCGTACACACCTCCCGCTGTCACCAGGAAGAGATCCGCTACAGACTGAGATTTAAGCAGCCCTAAATTTTATATCTTGTCCTACAATCATTAATTTTATGAAGTGTGGTTGTTTCCTCCAAGCTCTGGTTTTGACACTTTATCCACTGATGCTTGTTAGTTAATATTCTACATTCCCTCTATCCTCGTGGAAGGTTCCCTATTCTAAAATGATGCTGCTAGTAACAACAATTTCCTGAAAAGCAATGGCAAACACTTGCTATCAAAGAAACAGATGAGATTTTTACGTTCTGAAAGTATAAAAAGTCTCAGAGAAAGCCAGCAAGAGATGTTCAGTCCCTAGGACAGCATATTTCAGAGGGCCTAGCATCTATTTTCAACTGTGATTCTGAAATTTTCACATTCAAGTGTGTCAGAAAGTCCGTGGAATTTTGATTATTAAGGGCCAGACTCCATGAAGAAAAATTAACCTGGACACATTTGTCAATTTTAGCAGTGGTCTTCAATTACACATTTGTCAGATCTATATTGAAATCCGTGGAGACGGTTTGAAGTGATGACTTAGAACCAACGCTGTCCACAAAAGACAGACTTTAATGCAGGGTGTACTGCACCATCACACAGTTGTTTGCTATTCTTTCTCACTCCAGTGCTTTTGGGGAGAAAGATTTTACCAAGCAGGCACCTGAATTGGCCCAATGATCTGCATCTTAAACTCTGGCAAGGAGGAAAAACCACCACTAATGACAGCATGGCACACGGTACTTCTGATCCACGTGTATTAATACTTATTATTTAGTACCCCAAGCTATTATTTCCTTACAGCCAGTGCTGCCAGACTTCTAAGGACTCATGCAAATCCCATAAAATGCAAGAGCAATTAACCTTTTTGGGTAGGAAAAGAAGTTTAATGTCAAGTTGCTCTACTGCTAGACGTGGCTCCCATACATCTCGGAGTCTGATTCGTGCCACCGATACAATGAACCTCACCAGAAAGGCCTGGTACTCAGTGACTTCTCAGATTATGCACCAGGTGCTGACCAATTCCTGAGCTGTAATCCAAACCGCTTCTCCTGATTTCAAGCTTCTTGTTATTCTTTTCCTCAATTATGACAATTAGAAAAGTCCTTTTCCTCTTTATATATGTAGATTGAAAAATACCTAATCCCCAGTAAGATTTTACAGTCATTTTCAGCTTCTTTAGAATCCAAGAGCACGCATTAACCCATACACTGCAGTTCAGCGGTGTACAGGGTACTCGTAAATGTTCCAGCCACACCAGTAGGGCTTCCTTCAGTCTTAAAGAAGCAAAACTCCTCATATCTCAATCCCTGACTTCTGACACTTGGGAGGATATATCCCACAAAATAAAGCTAAAAAATAATAGAATAGAAGCATCGCTCTGCACCTCCCTGCAGCTCAGTGCAGCTGTTTGTAAACCCTTTCTCATGTGTTTTCGGCAGCAAATGGACAGTGGAGAAGACTTTGCTTAGGCAGGGAACAGACACGAGAGGTCACAACAAGGAGGTGGTGCCCAAACCCTCTCTGCTGCACACACAGAAGTTTCTATGTTGTTAAATCATTCCCATAAGGAGAGATGCTCAGAGACAAAGAGAGAAAGAAATCACAAGCCACCTCTGTCACAAGAAGGGCAATATCTGCTTCACTGCCACCCCATGCTCAGGTACTTGGGGGTGGGGAGAGGGTAAAGACCACCGCAGGTTGTCAAACATGCCTCCACCACAAAACAAAGTCCCCCATGTGTTAATAACCTAAGCTGCACAAACGCTCCGTGGAGTAGGTAAGGGTTATAGTAACCATCTAACAGACCGAGAACTAGTACAGCAGGACCGTATGATTCCCTGGCTGTCACGCAGGAAGTCTGTGGTGCAGGAGGGAGCGGAGCACGTCTGGCTAACGTCAGCGTGAGAGGTCAGGATGGGGAAGGTAATGAGATGCCTCCATGCCAGAAGCTAACAAACATCACACAGAAGTTGGAAAAATCACTGCAGTGAATCATACTTACTCAGTATTCAGAGACACGCTCACATTACAACCACAAGCACTTATTTAATTAGCAAAATGATCTAATTGAGATGCATCCAAAATTGCCTCCAATACGACATAAGCCATAATATACGTAGGTAAGAAACTATGTTGGCTACGAAGGTGTGTGCGTTTGTGCACGAGGGAAAGAACGAGGGTAAATTGCCAGCCTTGCTCTCCATCAAGCCCAGCAATAGCACCGAATACATTTATTAAGCACAATCAAATTTTACAAGGCACTGAAGTGATAACTCTGTAGTAGTGCAAGCAGCAATAAATAGCTTGTAAACACAGAGGTCACAGGCCCAGGTGCTTACAAGCAGGGGAAAGGTGGGTTACTGTAAGCTGTATGCTTCATTGCCTCAGCAGTTATTTTTTCATCTTTCTTTTCTTGAAGGAGGGGTGAAACAGGACAGAATGGATTATTATTTAATTTACTGCAATAAATCAGGAGTCAAAGCAATTCAAAGGAATTTGTAGCTTATCCCTATGCAAAGAAAAATCAAACCTCTATCAGTTCAGATCTAAATACAATTACAGGAACAAAATAGCTTTATGTTTAAACCATCTAACTGAGCCTGACAGATGGATACTGTTTATACCCATTTGTATTTATTGAACATATTAAAAGATTGCAGCTGTTCTGTCAACACCTAGGTGCTTCCAGGGTGCTTGGAGCTGTATATAAATATGACAGAATTTTATGGATAAATATATTCTGTGGAATAAACATGTTGGAGATACTGTGATATAACAAGTATTTACATTAGCAACTATAATACCTTGAACTGGTTTCTATTGATCTTTAAGTACTTCAAAAAAGTATGGATAAAGCATCTGCACTCCCACCCTACAGACACAGTATTAAAGCTCAGAGATTAAGTGCTGCCAAAGGATTTTATAACAACTCAGTATGAGCGATGGGATTAGAAGCCAGGCCTATTGCTGCAGGCTTTGTCTTCAGTGCTTTAAATCACACTTCCCCCATCCCTATCTACCTCTCTGCGTCTTTGTGCGCAACACCCAGGAGCCCATTTCATTGTAAATGGGCCCATATTCGCTGCCTGATTTTAATCTCACGCAGTGTTGGCTCAATCAAAGCCAAAGCCAACGAGCTGCACACTATTAGGGCTCGCCACAGCCTTCCCCAGCCAGAGGGCTGTACGCAACCTGTCCGTCAGCCGAACCCCCGGCCCTGCGCCGCAGCAGCGTGTCGCCTCTGACCGCTCAGTCCTGCGCTGAGACATTCGAGGCAGAGCCTCCCGCTCGACAGCGATCTAACCCTCTCCAAACCTCCTCTGACCAGCCAGAGGATCAGAAAGAACATTGTAATTAACGAAATACAATGCCACACTCCTCATCACTGAGGTTTTGCATATACATAAGGAACGATCAGTGGCGAAGAATGATGACTGCTCCTTATGGAAATCACACGCTCCACCAGGAAAAGCTTTCAAGCATGGCATGTGGGAGACAACACACACAGACCTTTGGGTCTTCTTGGGGAGGGGTCTCCTGCATTCAGCTCTCAAGCACTGCATCCTGGGGAACAATCCAATCAAGCACGTATTTTGTCTGGCTACTGCATGGGTGTTGAAGTAAGAG